>NW_025971827.1:0-10224 GCF_021869965.1 Rhincodon typus
GGCCAAGCAGCATCAGAGGAGCAGGAAAGCTGACGTTTCGGGACTAGACCCTTCATCAGAAAATCTAGACCTGAAATGTCAGCTTTGCTGCTTGGCCTGCTGTGTTCATCCAGCTCTACACTTTGTTATCTCAGATTCTCCAGCATCGGCAGTTCCTACTATCTCTGTTTCTATTTAGGTATGTTGCTTTTAGTTGCATGTCAAGCTGAGAAGTCAGTCTCTTAGACTTAGACTTTCTTCTCTATGTGAAATGCTTTGTCTCCACGCTCAAAGTGCATTGTACCTGCTCTTGAGTTTCCTTGACAAAAATCGGCGAAAGTGATTACTGTTTGAAGTAGTATTTTTAAAAAAGAACAACTGTATAATAGGAGAGACTGACCCAAGTAGTTACAAGTGATCAAGATTAAATTGCTGGTAAGTGGGAATAATGGTTTGTTTACAAAAAAGGCCAGATGAAAAGCAAAGTGCTTGCAACTAACTGGAGGAAGACTTACATTTCCGAAATACTGGAGTATCCAGCCTGTTGAATAAAATGTTGTTTGGAGTTATGCTGCCTATTCTCAGTTTGGCTTTCTTCTATCTCCTTTGTATTTTCTAAACTGCCTTCAAAACATAAAATTTACTTTCTCAGACTTCAGACACCATCATGCTTGCCTTCACTTGAAGAGATTTTTGTTTGGTTTAGTCTCTCTTGCTAAATATCTCTCTAAATGACCTTGCTTGCCTCTACTTGACAAGATTTGTTTACTTTAATTTCTCTTGTTTCTGTTTGGTTTATTTTTTAGATACTTGGGCTTGAACTATAGATTGCATAAATAAATGCTATAGAGCTGCATCCATGTACTCTTGTCGATCAAGCTATCTTAACTCCTCTTGGAAGTTCAAGCGATATTGTTTCATATCACGGATTACAAAGATTCTTGCCTCCTTTTTCCACAGCCCTGTAGCACCTTGCCCATTGTGTGATGAAAGTGAGGTGAATTTGAACACTGCTGAAATAATGTTGGAACACGTAAGCCTAATCCCATCTGAGATTTCAACTATGTACTTTATGAAGCTTCCTGCATATGCAGGTGGGCCCCTGAATCCCAGAACCTTGAAAGGTGTGGTGAAAGAATTGGGGAAGAAGAATGTACCTCGAGGAATATTTTGCTGTGCTGACAGGAATTGCAAAGTATGAAAAGTTGAGTGGAACTTGAATAAGCAGAGCAACAAAATGTAACTTTGTATTTAATTTAAACAAAACTAAACCCAAAATAAAACTCACTGGCAATACCACTAAATTTCAGACTAGACTTGGAATATGAATGCTGGAGGTAACACTGAAAGGGCTAACGGGAACGAAAAGCAATCAATCTATAAACCTAATGGCTAAAAGTAATATCCAGGCAGGACAGATTATTCTGATACTTGAAGTAAATGTGATGGCGAGGGAGTGTGCATTAGTCTTGTATTACATAAACCAGACCTCTTGGTCCTGCTTACACCAACTCGATGTTTCTGTTAGGTTCTGTCAATTGAAGTAATTGTGTTAGAGAAAGATACAGTTGTAACTGTGGCCTTGAAAGGAAGTGAATAATGACACGTTTGTTAATGTTGCTTGTAAACGAACAGTTAAGCAAAGCCACAAGGCAAGAAATGCTCTTTTTATGCCACCACTTGAACAACTGAAAATAACAAAAAATGCTCAAACTACTTAGCTGGTCATGCAGCACCTGTGGAGAGAGAACAAGAACTGACTTGCCAAATTGACGTCACATCAGAACAGAAAAGTCATTTAGATATGGAATATACTATAAGGAGTTACAGAAACTGGGAGAAAGGGAACTAAGGGCAGGTGTTTGAGGTGGAATAAGTCAAATCATGAAGTAGTAGGAAGAGAGCTAAGGAATGCTAATAAATGGTAGCCTTTCGTGGAGCTAGCACAAATGTAACAGGCTGAGCAATCTGCTTCTGTACTATAGAACATTAATTCTGTAACAGATGCTTTACTAGTATCTTCATTTGTATTATGGTTCTGTTGGCTCATGACCTCAAATTTCCCTAGCCAACATTGATTAAGCTGTGATTAAAAGCTAAAGTGTGGGTGTCAAACACCGCACCGTCTCCCATATGAGAGGAGGCAGTGACATGATCTCACTGGATTCATGATCCAGAATCACAGGCTAATGTTCTGGGGAAATAGGTTTGAATTCCACCATGACAGATGATGAAGTTTGAGTTCAGCAAAAATCTGGAATTTTGGAAAAAAAGTTAGCCAAATAGCAACCATGTAACCACTATCGATTGTAAGGGGGTGATTGCTGACATCGACAGCTGTCTGTAACTATGTATGTGTGCTCATTGGAGAACATGTTTCCAAGCACTGATGTCATCATGTACATTTTACATGTGGTATCATGCACAAGTGCATCACTGCATGCATTATTTCAAATTGAGCTTCAGAAGTGGGGAGAGCGGTGCCTGATGTAAAGTGGGGTGGTGGAGAATTCCTGGAGTGAGGAGGGAAGGAAAGGAGTGACAGAAGCTGGGGATGTCGTTAACCAAGGAGAGCCCAGGAGCCAGGCGTGGAGATGGAGGGGCTGACAAAGAGAATCTAGGGTCTGCAAAACCCGCTGTCTCTTTCCCACACTGCAGCTGTATCCCCCTGAACTCTGCATGCGGGGAATGCAAAGAGGTACTTAAAACGCATGTGTCAGAATCATCTAATGCAGCTAATCATCTAATCTAACTGGGCCAGAATCCCAATTAATTCATTAATGTCCTTTAGGAAAAGAAGTCTGCTTCCTTACCTGTTCTGGCTAGTGTGATTTCAGGCCTTCAGAAGTGTGGTTGACTGTTAACTACCCTGTGGGGAGAAATGCTTTCTTAATCAGTAACAACCACATTCCATTGAAATAATTTCTAAAAAATGACATCAGGAAATTTGGTCAGTCTTTTGACCTTAAGTTAACATAGTACGAATTTCATAGTCGTAGAATGATAGTGGACTGGAATCCTGACAACAACCATTCACTGTCTGCTAGACTCTGTCTAAGCCTGCTGCTGCCATAAGTGTATTGTTGATTGGAGCTCTAAGCCTCCTATGCAGCACATTTAAGCATAATGTTGACAGTTATCATTTATTGAATCTCAGTTACAGGAACATAGAAGCGGATCCTTCAGTCCAACTCGTCTGCGCCGACCAGGTATCCTATGTAAATCTAATTCCATCTGCTGACCAGTATCACTGTAAACCCTTCCTAGTCTTATACCCATCCAGCTGCCCTTTAAATGTTGTAATCGTAGCAGCCTCCACCACTTCCTCTGGCAGCTCATTCCATAATAAAAAAAAAACTAGCCACTTAGCTGCTTCCCTGCTGTGATCTCCCACACAGATTTCTCCAAGGTCAGCTGTGAGTTTCACTGTTTGTTTGTTTATTTTTCTTAGAGGAACGCCAATGTCCAGAGGCACCTTGAAATCAAACAGTAGAGGCAGTAACTGTGAAGGTTCACTGCTGGGTCAGACAGCAGCATAGGTTTCTTTCTCCATTGATTCACTTCCCATCATGTGGTCACTGCCTTTGTCTCCATTCCTCCTTTTTAAAAGTGCCATTGTTTTGATTTTTTTTCATGTGTTGAGCTACAAAATTGCTGCTGAAGCCCTGTGTGCAAATTGCTTATATGCTTCTGGCAAATATCAATTTCATTACTTTTGGCCCTAAGAAGTCCATACTTTGCAGTGTGATATGGATGCACAATTGCAGCAGTGTACCATTCAGTTCTGGTCTCCCTGTTGTAGGAAAGATGTCATAAAGCATGGAAAACTTGGAAAGGTTCAGAAAAGATTTACAAGGATCTTGCTGGGATTGGAGGGTTTGAGCTACAGAGATAGGGTGAATAGGATGGGGCTTTTTTTCCTGGAGTGTCAGAGGCTAAGGGGTGGCCTTATAGAGGTTTATAAAATCATGAGGGGAATGGATAGGTCGAATAGACAAGGTCTTTTCCTCAGGGTAGGGGAGTCCAAAGGTAGAGCGCATAGGTTTATGGTGAGAGGGGAAAGATAGATGAGTGTAAGGAATGAGCTGCCAGAGGAGGTGGTGGAGGCCAGTACTATTACAACATTTAAAAGGCATCTGGATGGGTACATGAGTATGAAGGATTTAGAGGGATATGGGCCAAATGCTGGCAAATGGCACTAGATTAGTTCAGGATATTGAGTCGGTGCTGACAAGTTGGATTGGAGGGTCTGTTTCCGTGCTGTAGAACTCTGATTCAATCATTACAACAGCGATGTATTCCAAACCATGAGTTCTGGAAATGTGCAGCATGTTGACTTGCAGATGAGAAAGCAGTTTACTAAATTTGGCAACAAGAAACAAATTTCAACAGCCAATCAAATGTTTGGTTTAAGTTGATCAGACTTCATTCTTGAAATAAATTTTATGTTAAATGGATATGCTTTCTTGCTTTGAAGACATGACTGTATCCTGGAATACTGCAGTATGACTTCATGTCCCTTTGCAGCTGGCGGGAATGATTCAACATGTGATTAATCAAAATAATATGGGCTGATTCAAAATTGAGTTGTAAATAGATATTGTAACATGGTTTTTGAGTATGAGCTTTACAATTGCTAAAGCATTGTTTTCCTTAAACTAATAATTGACATCTTAATGTGGTTCGTATTAGTCGTTCACAGCATGCTGACTGAGAGTGGCATCCCTGCCAAAAACATTGACAAATTCCCAGAAACTCTCTGATAATGTAATGAACCAAAGGGAAAATGTTTCCTTTGGACGGAAAACTTTCTTTTGTCCTCTCTAATGTTGTATCAGTTAAACAGAGAGTGGAATCAGGGCAAATAGAACAATCCGATCACAGATGGCCTGGCTCCTGGGATTACCATGCACTCGCTGGATTCTGAGTTGGCTTTCAATTCCACAGATGTTAGTTGTTATGCAGTATTTATTCAGGACTGCTTCTTGAGTTTGCATGTGTTTTTATGAAGGGATACTGGTTTTAGCCTTAGAGTTGATCCATTGAAGGTCAAAAAAAGCTTTTAACTTTGTTTTTAAGTATTGAGGATTTTGGTTGCTGAAGCCTGAAGAGGTTTACATGAGCCTGCCATAAGCCAGTCAACCTACAATGTCATGAATGGCATTTGAACTTCGTGACAGTGGAAGTCATGTTAACTTTCCACAATTGTTGACATTTTTTTTGGAAATCATGACAGTGCTGTTCATTTGCAGTTATTTCAGTAAATCCTGTTTGCTTTGTGTGATATTGTTGTGCGCGTGTTGTGAAATCTGTCAGATTGTTTGTTGGGAGCAACAGAACTGCCTTCAAATTTGGAAATGTTTTGGTTTGTGCACCCAGTTGTATTTTGTGCGTCACTCAACGTTCAGGTGACTTCTGAACTTGCATAGTCTTAGGAAATTGAAGGCAGAAGTACCTTTTTGGCATGTAAGTGTACTTTACGCGTGCATTCATTGCAGTCTATTTTCCATTCCATGTTGCTTGATGACAGCTGCATAGACTCTTGAGCCCCTTATTTTCTCAGTCCTGTCAAAACACGTGCCTTGTTTGGTTTGAATTTTGTTTTCTGGGAAGCTGCTAGATTTTTGCCCAACTTCTGTGTTCATGCTTGTTAGATTACGAAAAACACTTGTAAGCCTCATCTAAATAACAAGTTGTTCATTCAGTTGTCCCTCTGTGGAAAGTTACTGGAGTACATTTTGGCCCCCTGTTACTGCAATGGCACAGTATTTTGTGCCTTTCCGACTGCTTTTTCAAAATGCTTATGGAGGAAGATTAATGTTTCTATTTTTTTTTGGTTTGTTAGTTTTCTCTTTTTTTTTAAAGCTCCCTGCTCTCTGGGAGATGTGGGACAGTGAACGCTCAGGACAAATAAAATGCCTGTGTTGGAAGGGAAAGAAATTAGAGGCAAAGGAATAGAGTGGATGTGATGAGTGGAGTAGAGATTTCATTTTGCATTTAAAGAAGCCCAAAAATAGTTTATAATTAAATTGCAATCATGGAGCAGAAAGCAAACCTGTGACATTGGGCTAATGGACTTGGATTTCATGGGCACACCTGACATTTGCCAAATGCGGGACTTGGAATTAATTAGATCTTTTAATTTTTAGTTCATCCTTTGACCCTTGGTCATGTTGCATGCAGGTAGCAAGATTCCAAGGTCAAATTTGTAACCTGCAAAACTAACGTTTGTATACTGGATTGAGAAATTTAAAAAAAATTAAGCAATATCTCTACCCTAATATATTTTTGGGCAAGCTCAGAAGCTTAAACAAAGGTATGTATCTGTAGAATTCAAACTAACCATGCCGCTAAACGGCTATTCGTGAACTATGCTGTACCTTGGGCAGATTAGTTTGAATTGGTAAAACAGAATATTAGGGTGGCAGTTGGCAATATAAAGGATTGGGTCTGACTCTGAGTGCATGTTACCAGTGAATAATTTCATCCCAGAAGAAAACAAATAGTAAAGAAGTGCATGAGCGAGATGATGAGGTGCTTAGCTTAAAGGTAAGGTTCTTAGTTCTTATTCCATTTGGTTCTCCAGTACAAAATCTCCTGGATAACTGGTTTTACAAGGAGATTTACAGATTACCAATGGTTAGTTGCTGAGACATGTTCACACAGGGCTCTACAGACTTTATCAACTGAATAGGGATGTAATTTTTTAGAATCTAAAGGTGTCAAGGAGTATGGGGAGAAAGCAGGCGGCTGGGTGATGTAACGGACAGGTGCGGGTGTGCACGGGGTAGGAAGGGAGCTTCAAAGTGATGGTGAATGAGTAGTGTCAGTCCACAGAGATAACAGGGTGTAGAGCTGGAGGAACACAGCAGGCCAGGCAACGTCAGAGGAGCAGGAAAGCTGACGTTTCGGGTCTGGACTGTCTTTGTTAACCCCACAGTGTAAATATCTTTCCATTAACACCATGTAGAATTTGCAGTTGCCTGTTCTCTGGCACATCTGGTTTAGGTCATTGTTCCAAACCTCAAAAAATGATAGTAATATATAAACATCTTTCATGACTAAAGTATGCATTAGAAGAGCGATCCAATGTCACATGATCTTGTCCTCTTTTGCAACCCAGTGGCAGCATCAAACCCAAGTAAGATGATTCTTTTAATTAATTGAATAACTTTACAATAGTACTATGATGCACGTTACCATTTTCATTCCTCAGACTTTGGCTTCCATGAAGAATACAGATGCAATATTAAATGTGCTCTAAGTGTGCTTTTAATATTGATTAAAATGTTACAGACAGAAACAAAACCACTATTCTTAATGCAAATATTTGGTTTTGAATCACTGTCAAGGTGTTATAGTTATTTGGTAATGTTGACACCAGTTGTCGGAAAGCTTATTTCATTCTTTGTGAAGAAACTAGTTGCAGCTCAAAAATCATGAGTACTGGTGAAAGCATTTGTTTTTCATTCACAAAATAATTGATGAATTGGTTCAGGTAAATGTCTGGATGTACTTTGGCATTGTATTTAATGTAAGACGTGCTATCCTCGGGTGTGTTTAGCTGATTAATTGGAGCAGTAGTTTTTTCATCATTGTCCTTTGTCATTAAAACAGGTAACTTGTAAATCTCCTTGTAAAACCAGTTATCCAGGAGATTTTGAATTGTAGAACCAAATGGAATAAAAACTAAAACCCTTGGTTTTAGGCTAAGCACCTCATCATCTTGCTTGTGTATTTCCTTACTGTTTGTCTTCTGGCTTCTGATTTTGTTCTTCTTTTGTTTTCTGCAGCAGTCTTATTGCATTTCTTCATACAAAGCTGGTCTTTTGCTTCTGGAAGAAAGAGCAAGAGTCTAATGAACATACAGAATTCAATTATATTTGGAATATGAACAATTGAAAGTGCAAGCGTCCATGAAATTGGGAAACTAATGCACTACTGTGATCGAATGAACAGCATATCTGAGTGTGATGGAATCCAAAAGGAGCTATTCCTCCACCCACAGATTCTGTCTTTCCTCCCACCTGACTGACCAATCCTCACCACCACCTACCTGCGCTCACCTATCGCCATCCCACCGACCCTTCCCCAGCCCGTCTTATCCCCGCCTCCCTGACCTGTCCGTCTTTTCTCCCACCTATCCGCTCCTCCCACCTGACTGACCAATCCCCCACCACTACCTAGTTGCACTCATCTATCCACCATCCCACCTACCTTACCCCCCTCACCTCCCCCCATTTATTTCAGAGCCCACTTCCCCTCCCCCATTTCTGAAGAAGGGTCCCGATCCGGAACGTCAGCTTTCCTGCTCCTCTGATGCTGCCTGGCCTGCTGTGTTCCTCCAGCTCCACACTGTGTTATCTCAGTCTCCAGCATCGGCACTTCTTACTACTTCTGTCTTTCCCATACTCACTGCTTCACCCATTCTCTGGTTTGCTCCTTTTTTTGTTAATTCACTCATGGGACATGGGCATCACTGACTGGGCCAGCAGTTGTGCTCATCTCTAGTTGTCCTTGATAAGGTGCAAGGTGAGCTGCCTTCTTGAACCGCTGCAGCCCATGTGCTGTTGGTTCACCCACAATACCGTTACGGAGGGAACTCTAGGATTTTGATCCAATGACAGTGAAGGAATGGTGATATATTTCCAAGTCAGGATAGTGAGTGGCTTGGAGGGGAACTTGCAGGTGGTGGTGTTCCCATCTATCTGCTGCCCTTGTCTCTCTAGATGGAAGTGGTCCTGGGTTTGGAAGATGCTATCTGAGGAGCTTTGGTGATTTTCTGCAGTGCATCTTGTACATAGTGTACACTGCTGCTCCTGAGTATCGTTGGTGCAGGAAGTGGATACTTGTGGATGTGATGCCAATCAAGTGGGCTGCTTTTTCCTGAATGGTATCCAGCTTCTTGACTTGTTGGAGCTGCGCTCACCCAGGCAAGTGGGGAGTATTCCATCGCACTGTTAACGTGTGCCTTGTCAGTGATGGGCTGCCTCTTGTGAATTAAGGAGGTGAGCTATTTGCTGCAGTATTCCTAGCGTTTGACCTGCTCTCCTATCTGATGTGTTTGTGGTGAGTCCATTTGAATTTCTGGTCAGTTGTAACCCCCCAGGATGTGGAGAGTGCGATTTCAGTGATGCTAATACCATTGAATATCAGAAGTTAGTGGTTAGATTGTCTCTTATTGGAGATGGTCATTGCCTGACATTTGTGTTACTCGTCAACTCAAACCTCGATTATTGTCCAGATCTTTGTTGTATTTGAACATAGATTGCTTCAGTATCTAAGGAGTCATGAATGGTTTTGAACATTGTGCAATCATCAGGGAACATCCCCACTTCCTGCCTTTATGATGGCAGGAAGGTCATTGATAAAGCAACTGACAATGGTTGGGCCTCGGACACTCCTGCAGAGATGTCCTAGAGCTGACATGACTGACCTCCAACAACCATGACTGTCTTCCTATGTGCCAGGTATGACTTCAACCAATGGAGAGTTTTCCCCTGATACCCATTGATTCCAGTTTTGCCTGGGCTCCTTGATACCACACTTGTTAAAATGTTGCCTTGATGTCCAGGGCAGTCACTCTCACCTCACCTCTGGCTTTCCTCTTTTTCTTGTCTGTGTTTGAACCAAGGCTATAATGAGATCAGGAACTGAGTGGCCCTGGCAGAGCCCAAACTGGGCATCACTGAGCAGGGTTATTGCTGAACAGGTGCTGCTCGATAGCACTGATGACACCTACCATCACTTTACTGATGATCGAGAGTACACTGAAGGGGCGGTAATTGATGGGTTGGATTAGTCCTGCCTTTTGTATATGGGATATACCTGGGCAATTCTCCACATTGTTGCTAGAATAATATCAGGGCCCATAACCTTGGCAGTATCCAATGCCTCCAACTGTTTGTTGATATCACATGGAGTGAATCAAATTGGCTGAAGACTGGTATCTGTGATACTGCGGACCACGAGAGGAGGTCAAGATGGATTATGCACTTGGCACTTCTGGCTGAGGATTGTTGTGAATACTTCAGCTTTATCTTTTGTACTACTGTATTGGACTCTTGCATCATTGAGGAATGGGACAGTGTGGAACCGCCTCCTCCAATGAGTTGTTTAATTGACCACCACCGTTTATGACGTGTCTGTGGCAGAGTTTCAGAGATAACAAGGTGTAGAGCCGGATGAACACAGCAGGCCAAGCAGCATCAGAGGAGCAGGAAAGCTGACGTTTCGGGCCTAGAC
>NW_025971828.1:0-10224 GCF_021869965.1 Rhincodon typus
AAATTTCTGAAGAAGGGTCTAGGCCCGAAACGCCAGCCTTCCTGCTCCTCTGATGCTGCTTGGCCTGCTGTGTTCATCTAGCTCTACACCTTGTTATCTCAGATTCTCCAGCATCTGCAGTTCCTACTATCTCTGAGGTATAACCAATGCTTTTTTTTTTAAATTCACCATAACTTTTCTCACTCTTGTACTCTATGTCCCTATTAATGAAGCCCAGGATATTGGGTTCTTTTTCAAACAGATCTCTCATATGTTCTGCTACGTATAAAGATTTATGTTTATAGACATCTAGGGGCTCTCTGATCCTGCAAAATCTTTATACTAGCACAGTTTATTAGATACCATCTGTCTATGTT
This sequence comes from Rhincodon typus, assembly GCF_021869965.1. Classification (NCBI taxonomy): domain Eukaryota; kingdom Metazoa; phylum Chordata; class Chondrichthyes; order Orectolobiformes; family Rhincodontidae; genus Rhincodon; species Rhincodon typus. The sequence continues at coordinate 357 of NW_025971828.1, forward strand.
CTTTGTGTCAAAATCTGTCACCTCACACTCTTCTGCACTGAATTTTACCTGCCATCTATTAACACACTCCATAAATTTGTCAATATCCTTCTCACTGTTAACAATGATCCCACGTTTTGTGTCATCCATAAATTTTGAAACTGTCTCTGCATACCAATATCTAAATAATCTATATCTTTATATACTATGTGTGTTCTCTATCCCTCAGCAAATGTTGTATCCAAACTAAAAACCGAAAGAACTGCGGATGCTGTAAATCAGGAACGGAACCAAAGTTGCTGGAAAGGCCCAGCAGGTCTGGCAGTATCTGTGAAGGAAAAAAACAGAGTTAACGTTTCAGGTCCAGTGACCCTTCCAGACCCAAGTGTTAACTCTGTTTTTTTCCTTCACAGATGCTGCCTGACCTGCTGGGCTTTTCCAGCAACTTTGGTTTTGTATCCAAACTGCTGTTTCAACTTTTACTCTATGGCCTATGAAGTTCCTTACCAGTCTGTTGTGTGGCACTGTATCAAATGACTTTTGGAATACTATGTACACCAAGTCAACAACCTTGCCCTCAGAAACCCTCACTATTATCTTTTCAACAAACTCCAGCAAGTTAGTTAGACTGAGATTTTCCCTTAACAAATCCGGTTGACTCTTCTGAATCAACCCACATTTTTCTGTGTAACTATGAACTTTCTGGCAAATAATTGTTTCTAGAAATTTCCCCACCATCATAGTTAAACTAATTGATCTTTACTTGCTGGAACTATCATTAAAACCTTTTTTTAGAAAGGGTGTAATGTTTGCAAGTCTCCAGTACTCTGGGACCATCCCTGATTCCAGGGAAGAATGAAAGATTATTGCCACTGTCTCCACAATTTCCAGTCACACTTCCTTTAATATCTTGGATATATCACATCCAATCCCAGAGCCTTATCAATTTTAATAACACCAGTTTATCCAATACGTCCTCCTTATCAATTTTGAACCCTTTTAATGACTGAGATTCCTCCTGTCAGCATGGCCTGAAGCCTCATAGGTAAAGACAATTCATTTGGTACCTCAGCCATGTCTCCTGCCTCTATGTGTAAATACCCTTCATGGTCCCTAATCGGCACTGCTCCTCATTTTACCACCTTTTTATGCGCTTATACAAGATTTTGGAATTTTACTTTATGCTAGCTATCAATCATTTATCATAACCCCTCTTTGCTGCTCATATTTGCTTTTCAGTCAGCTTCTGAAACTTTATATTTAGCTTGATCCCCAATTGCAATTACTACCTGAATTCTGTCATAAGCACACTTTTTCTTCTTTAACTTAATTTCTGTCTCCTTTTTTATCCAGGGGTAGGGTTGTCTGCCCTATCTTTCCCTGTTGATGCCTTGACTGTGCCCGAATCATATTCCCTTGGAAGGTAGCCCATTATTCAGCTGTTTTTCTTGCCAGCTTTACATTCCAGTCTATCTGGCCCAGGTCTGTTCTTGCCCAGTTCAAGATGGCTCACCACTGATCATTCTTACCCTGGATTGACACGTCATTTTCCATTGTCATTCTAATCCCTATGATACAACAATCATTGTCTCCTAAATTGTCCCCTAAATTATCCCCCACTGTCACTTGATCTATTTTTCCCACCACATTCCCAAGAAATAGGCCTATCAGTGCCTCCTTTCTTATCAGTCAGATTACATACTGATGTAGGAAATTCTCCTGAACTATGTGATGTCTAATGCATGGCCCTCTGAGGTCCGTGCGTAGCAGCAACTTCTACATGTGACAATCAATGGTTGAATGCTGATCAGCAAGCGCGAGACATCTGAGCTTAGAAGTAACATGGTGTTCGGGAGCAATCCAGAAATGCCAGTCCCTTGCTGCTCTTTACGATTCCCCAGTATATCTGCAGGTAATTAAAGTCCCTTATTACAACTACTATGATATTTACACTTCTCTGTAACTTCCTTGCAAATTTGTTCCCCTATATCTTTCTCACTAGTCGGTCGCCCATAAACTGAACACTATAATTGCATCCTCCTTATTCTTTAGAGCAGATAAATTGTTTCAGATTGTTTCTGTCCTTGAACATTCTCTTCTTCCGGTTCTGTAATGCATCCTTAATCAAAAATGCCACGCATCTCCTTTTTTCCCTTTCTTTTCTTTTCTGAACATCTTGTAACCAGGAGTATTTAACAACCAGACTTGCCTTTCCTTCAGCCAGGTCTCCTACAACATCTTAATCCCACAAGGGAAAGTGTGCCTATAACTCCCTGATTTTATTAATTCACTCCATGCATTCACATACATGCCGTAGCCTGATTTTGACTTATTAGTCTCTTCCTTACTCCAACTATAAACTATTTTCTGCTTTAGTATGTTCTGCTTCTCCCAACAATTTGTGCACCCTGGAAATACTTTTTAGTATTTTCTCCTGGTTCCTACACCACTGTTTAGTTAGTTTAAACCCTCCCAAATAGCACTAGCAAGATACTCTGCAAGGTATCAGTCCCAGTTCTGTTCGGATGCTGGGTCACAGGTGCCATCTTCCCCAAAGCCAGTCCAAATGTCCCACCAATGTAAAGCACTCACTCTTGCACTATCTTTCCATCAATGCATTTATCTGACTTATATTCCTATTTCTGTACTTACTTGCATGTGGCCCTGGGAGTAATTTGGAGCTTCATACTTTACATACTTTCCTGCATGCTAATTTTCCAAGTAGCTCCCTAAATACCAATTACAAGGCCACATTTCCCTTTCATATGCATGTCGTTAGTATCAATGTGGACCTCAATCTCTGTATATTTACCCTCCTGAAAAGAATATCTTGCAGTCGTTCCATGACATTTTTGACGCTAGCACCAGGAAAACACAAACTCCTTTGGAGTCACACCTAAGTGAAACACTTTTGAGCTGATATCAAACAACTCGCCACAGATCACGGGCTGAATCACAAATCTTCTGGCCAATTTGATGTAGTGTTCATCAGGTAAAGGACTTGCCCAATGAGACTACATGTAACCAACCGGTCAGAAAATCTAAACATGCATTAGAATTAATTTATGGATTGGTGTGAACATAATGCCTTAAAAATATCACTGACCAATTAACATTCCCAACAGATTATAGCACATATGCAAGCAATTACAACAAGATAATACTTTGAAGTAAGATAGATTTACGTTAGGATAACGTGGATGCTTCCGTAAAGCTTGACAAAGCTTCTTTTGAAAAACTGCTTGGTCCAAACCTACAACAATTAAAAGATCAGAATAAAATAAATTAAGGACTATTTTTGAATGCTCACAGAATTTGACAGAGCACAAATTCTTGTACATTATTTTAGGTCCAACAATTACTTCCAATTTATTTTACCACCCTTTTACGCTTGGTGACTCTGCTCCACAGCTACAACTCATCAGACAGGCAGTCAACCTGAATTGTCAAACTAAAGAATTGATCTGAATTCTCTAAAAATTAAATGAAATACGCCTTTAATGATTTAACATAAACAAAAGGATTTTTATTTAGCTTTGGATCCTGCCTAGTCTGACTAAGTACCAAAATTATTTTACTGGATTTGATTTATTTGAGTAGAATTGTTCTTAGTATAGCCACTTCTGGATTAAAAACATCATCAGACCTTGACCCCAATGGCAGCATGCACAAGAAAAATTAGTATGGTCAGAATTGGGGTTGACTAACATAAAACTGGTTGAGTGCTGAGCAAGGATATTCATAAAAGTCTCATGGAATAGAAAAGACAAAGACAATCTCAATCAGTTAATTATTTTGTATACATTCAGTGGGAAATTTCCACAGTTTGTAATGAAAATTTAAAATAAGCAGATCAAAATAGTATCTTTGTAATAACATCAAGAAATATAACATCACTTAATACATTTCAACCAAATTCTTCATGGTGAGTACCTACAAGCTATCTAAAACCTGCAAAGGAATTTTTAAAGAGTTGCTTGGTAACACAAAAACTAGAATATTGCTGAAAATGAACTTACTATTAGGGCTCTTTGTTTTCCACTCATCAGGACAGGCACAAGAATACCAACTTTCAAATAATTTATGCTACATGAGGTAAGGCATGCTGATTAGTTGGTAAGTTGACTCTGATTCATTGAGGGGTTGGCAGCATTAATGCACAGGAGAACACTAGCCCCAAAGCTTTGTTTAAATTCAAAAGAAGACATTTCAACTCCAAATGTATGACTGCCATAGAGGAATGCAGCAAGGAACAATGTACCCAAGATTTAGTTTTAATTGTGAGGGTGCAATTCTTGGACAAATTCCTTTTGCCTGCTGTGGACCAGGCCTGCAGATGAATATGTGTAATGTCTCATAAATGTGAGTGAGCTACACTGCGAATCCAACTGACAATTATAATTTGGATATTTTGTAATCCTTGGCATACTTGGGATTGTTTTAAGTGCTGAAGAATCACATCAACATTAGACACTACGCTTTGAGTTGTGCAAATTTTCATGCAGATTGAGTACAGTCAACATTTTACTTTTGGCAGTTACTTTTTGCAATTTCCTACCACCTGTCACCAATCCCTTCCAACATCCACTCATAGCTATTAAATATTCTGCTGTACCTCAATCACCTGAAGTTCAGATGTCACTATTGCTTGTTGGTACTCCATTAATCAATCCTCCTTAGGGTGAACTAACAACAGCAACAAAAATTAAACATAAAATAAGGTTTCTAGTAGTCCCTTTTCAACAACATACTTAGTTTATTTGGTTGGTTTCCATGTTTCAGAATCATTCCAGCTGATTTTAGCAACTGAACAAATATGGTGTCATCATCCACCTGTCCTTCCTGAACAGATGTAGTTCGTTTTCTCCCACCAATTTTGCTCTTCTTTGCCTCTGGGTAAAAACAGTACAAAAATAATCCCTTTATTAAACAATGACTGTACCTTTACAATTTCTTAGTAAGTTAATGACTTTGTTTACACACACACACACACTCAGAGACACACACACAGACACGCTCTTCAGCATCAATTTATAATCTGAATGCAGAGACACTGGTATCCAAAACTTTGTTCGTGCCCAGTTCAAACATCCGTCAGTTTTCTGTTTCACAAAAACTGATGAGGGTTGGGCAATATTTCTGCACTACAACGATTCCTTTTTTGTTAGGTAATGCCATTGCAAAGGGTGCTTTTCTGTTTTTGCTGTCCAGTGTTAGCATCAAGCACTCAAATATAACAGCACTAGTTCCACCAAGATATGAAAAGTTTAGGAATTGCAATCTCTGACACCGACAAATGTCAGAAACCTGTCTTTTCTTAATTTTAAACGGCAGTTATAAAATCTTGGAGAACAGCAATAATTATGCGCAAATAGCAAGAGAAAATAAACGGCCCCTTTATTGACTCCAACAAGGTAAGTTTCTCCACCTAATCAGCAGAAAAGGAAATGGATCAAGACAGCTTATAAAGAATTTCATCATTGCTTAGCCAAATGGCTAGCCTGGTTAAGCAAGATAGAGTCCAGGATTAAAGTGGTTATAATGATATCTCACATGAACAAATAGATTGCTGACACCAGTCAACATCACAAGGTTAAAAATTTCACTTGGGAGACTGACCACAGCACCAACATTAGTCAGTAATCTGTTTTAGGAGCGATGGTATAAAAGGCAACATTATGGTCATTGTGAAACAAGTGCAAATAGCAACATTCAAGCACACCAGACCTTGATATTTCTGTAACACTGGCATGCAAAAAGATGAATGCTGCTGAAAAGGATGATGCACTGCCAAAGCATTTTGTCATTAGGACAAACCCAAGAATGCCAAATTTCAAATGATCACAACAGTTAATACTGTGGGAGATATTCCTTTCCAGCATTTGTTGCCCATCTCCAATTACTTCTGAATCATGTGGCTAGATCAGTTAATTCAGAGGGCAGTTAAGAGTCAACAATTCAAGAGTCACAGACCAGCGTTTTTTCAAAATGACAATTGACATCAGTTTTCATGGTCACCATTACCGAGATAAGCTTTTAATTCCAGATGGATTAACTGAATTAGCTAAATTCCACCAGTTACCGTTGTTAAATTTGAACCTCTGTCACCAGAGCATTGTTACTAGACCTGTAACATTAACATTACACCATCATCTCCCTCAGACAGAGAATTGTGTAGGCCATGAAGCTTACAAATAACTCAGATGATTTCAGGTCAAATCCCACCATACGGCCTGAGTACAAAAATCAAGCATGACACTCTACTGCAGTCCTGAGGGATCGCTGCTCAGTCAGAAGTGCTGTCTTGCAGATGTGCACTTAAACTGGAAACCTATCTGCTTGCTTACATGGCTGTAAAAGATCTCATGGCGCTATTTCAATAAACAGTAAGAGAGTTATCCCTGGTGCACTGGCCGATATTTATCCTTCAGTCGACAAAACAATTTTTTATATGGTCATTATCTCATTTCTGTGGCAGCTTGCTGTGCACAAACTGGCGCCTGCATTTCTGCACTTCAGTAAAGTACTCCACTGGCTGTAATGCACTTTGAGGAGTCCAGTAGTGGCAAAAAGTGTTATTTAAAACCATAAGACACAGGAGCAGAAGTTGCTATTCAGCCCATCTAATCTACTCCACTATTCAATGAGATCATGGTTGATATGATAATTCCCAACTCCAGATTCCTGCCTTTTCCTCTAACCCTTTATTGACCTGAAACGTCCTGAAACGTTGACTTTGCTGCTCCTCTGACGCTGTCTGACCTGCTGTGCTTTTCCAGCCTCACATCTAGAGACTCTTACAAACTCTTGTACTTGCAAGCATGATCCCCTACAGGGATGGATTAATATTAACTTTAGCTTTAATTCCAACATGCAAATGTTTCCTCGTATTTTCAACTCACTTTTATTTTATCCTGCATGCGTACAGAACCCATTCAGAATACAGGGCCTGCCGTACTTAACAAACCAGCCTTGACAGCCCTCTGCGGTCAAAGAGAAAAAAAAATCAACAAATTCACTTCCCTCTGAGAGAATAAATTCGTCCTCACCTTTGCCTTCAATATGTAACCCCTTACTCTGAGATTATGCCCCCTGGTCCTAGACTCCTCCACAAGGGAAAACAACCTTTTCACATCTACTCTGTCAAGTCGTATTCCGATCACTTAATCTGAACTATCGACATCTTTTCTACACCAGCACCCTACACCCACTAACCCCCAACTCCACCTCCCCAAACTACAGCATAATATGCTGTCCCCTCCACACTTCACTTCAGCTCTTGTGAAGAGTCATCTAGACTCGAAACGTTAGCTTGCTGACTCTCCATGGATGCTGCCTGACCTGCTGTGATCTCCAGCATTTGTTCTCAGTACAGATTCCAGCAACTGCAGTTATTTGCTCCTACCCCTGAAAGATGCAAGCCTTTTTACCCATTGTGTGAGAAACAAAGCGAAGGAAAAGTTCAAAAGTAAGTTTATGGATCGGGTTACTTGATAAATCTTTAGCATTGGCCTCATCGGCAGACTTGGACAGTCTTCTTTTGGCCAGCATGGTGTAAAAATGAAGCCTCCCTCCACCTACTTCACTTCACTCATTCAGCCCGCCACTGGAGACTAGTCACTGCGCGTGCGTCACATCCGTATGCCGTCCCCGCTCTCAGTACGCACGCGTCTCCCTGCGCGGCCGGCAGGAAAGCATCACGGGATTTGTAGTCCTTCCTCTGATAAACTCATTGTGATTGTCAAACAGAAAATACTGCAAAACTTTGCCAGGTCAGGAAACGGCTTTCACGTTTCCGACCTACTTTTCCAGCATCCCCATCTTTCTGTTTTGTTTGGTAGTGGTCATTCACTGGGATTTAGACTGCATTAAGTTTTTCAAAGAAAATTTCAAGATGTTGGAAACGTTCAGGAGGCATCTGTAGCACGAACAGACAAGGTGGTATTTTAGGTGAAATAAAAGCAAAATATCGCAGATTCTGGAAGCCTGGCATATTGGAGGCTTCGTGTTAGCACCAACATTTCATTGCAGATTTAAAGCCAGACAATGCAAGATATATTCAGCAGATTTTGGCAGAAGAGCGAAGCACAGTTAATCTTTCAGATCCAGGCATTCCATTCGCAACTTTTGAATCAGAACTTTTGCTATCGGGTTTCATTTCAGTTTTGCAGCATCTGCAATTTACTTTAAGTATCCCCACCAACCCGTAACGGATATTTCATGTGTTTGAAAAAGCAACTAATCTTCAGAGGTTCGGAACTCCGTGTTAAAGCTTTAAATTTTGACGTCTCGGCTGGTCGGGTGATAATCCTAATATTTTACCACCATAAGAGAAAAGATTTAAAAATTAATTGCAGTACTGGCCTGCTGTGTTCATCCAGCTCTACACCTTGTTATCTCATGATAAATGATCCATTGGTCCAAGGGCTAGAATTAAAGACTGAACTGTGAAAGATGGAATGAGAGGAATCTCATGGATTATAAACTCAATGTACGGTGTCTATTTTTGAAATAAACAGAGAATGCTGGAGAAACTCAGTCAATCTGGCCACATCTGTGGAGGCAGAATCGGAGTCAATGTTTTGAGTCCAGTATGACTTCTTCAGAACTGCTTGTTGTTCGTTCTGAAGACTCTTTCTCTCTTCACAAATGTTGCCAGACTTTTCGAGTTTCAGCAGGATCGTGTGTTTATTTCAGAAACAAAGACAGTATGTACTGGGGTATTTGCCTTTATCTCTCTGCTTCTTCTCACAAAATGCGGGTGGTGTACTTTCCAACTTTTCATCCAACGACACAAAATATGTGTTAACAAATGGGCCAATTGTTGTTCCCATCCTACTGTGTGTAACAGATGTTAAGACAGTTGATAACACACCTCTGAAGCAGGTTGAACTTGAACCTAGGCCTGCCTGGTGCAAAGATAGGGACACTGCCACTGTACCTCCACAATACACCCCCATAGCTTATTTCTCTTCTATATCAAATCAATCTGAATGCAAGGAGGGGGTGTGGGTGGAGAAGAACGTCAGCACGTTGGACGTAATACGTGCGAACGTGTAGGTGGGTGAGTGAGAGCGTCATTTCCGGCGGAAGATGGCGGAGCCCGAGTTGCTGTTGGACTCTAACATCAGGCTCTGGGTTGTGTTGCCCATCGTCTTCATCACTTTCTTTGTGGGCCTGATCCGGCATTACATCTCCATTCTCTTACAGAGCGACAAGAAACTCACGGAGGAGCAGGTCTCTGACAGGTAGGTCAATCGCTTTCCGCGCATCCAGTGACCAGCACCCCTATCTCCATGGAGACCATCTTCTTTCCCAGAAGCTCCGACATGATTGACAAAAATAACTTCATGGTTAATTGAATTTCTAGTTTTACGCTGCTAGCTTTTATTTCTCGTGGATTTAGCTGAATGTTCCAGTGTTCGCATTTAAATCAAGAGCTGTCTCCTGTTTTATTTGCCATTTCATGTTTCCGACATTTGAATGTCACCTAATTGAATTTAAATATTAATACTCGCGAAAGGGGTATAAAGCAATGACGAGAGATAGCAAGAACTGCAGGTGCTGAAGTCCGAGATAACACAGTGTGAAGCTGGGGGAACACAGCAGGCCAGGCAGCATCAGAGGAGCAGGAAAGTTGACGTTGCGGGTCAGGACCCTTCTTCAGAGATGGAGAGGGGGGTGGGAGCTGGGAAATAAACAGAGGAAAAGAGGGGGTGGGCCTGGGGAAGGTAGGTGGGCTGGTGATAAGTAAGTGCAGGTGGGGATTGGTCAGTGGGATGGATGGGTGGGTTGGAGAGTTGGGAGAGAAGATGGACAGGCTGCGTCAGGTCAAGGAGGTAGATAAGAGGGGTGGTTTGGATATGAGATAGCAGGAACTGCAGATGCT
>NW_025971829.1:0-10223 GCF_021869965.1 Rhincodon typus
TCCTCCCACTTTTATCAGGTCAGAGGGTGTTGCCATGGGTACCCACATGGGCCCCGGTTATGCCTGTCTCTTTGTGGGATACGTGGGACATTCCTTGTTCCAGTCCTATTCCGGCCCCCACCCACAACTCTTTCTCCGATACATCAATGACATCATCAGAGCTGCCTCCCTCTCTCATCCAGAATTGAAAAAGTTTATCAATTTCGCTTCCAATTTCCACCCCGCTGTCACTTTCACCTGGTCTATCTCTGACTCCTACTTTCACTTCCTCAATATCTCTGTTTCCATTTCTGGGGATAGACTGGCCACTATTTTGTTTTTCTTTATTGATTCACAGGATGTGGGCATCACTGGCCAGGCAGCATTTATTGCCCAGAGGGTAGTGAAGAGTCAACAACATTGCTGTGGGTCTGGAGTCACATGTAGGCCAGACCACATTAGTGAAACAGATGGGATTTTCCAACAATCGGCAATGGATTCACGGTCATCATTAGACTCTTAATTCCACATATTTATTGAATTCAAATTCCACCATCTGCCATGGCGGGATTTGAACCTGGGTCCCCAGAACATTCTGGGGATTAACAAGTCCAGCAATAATACCACTAGGCCATTGCCTCCCCTGACTAACAGCCACTAGAAACCCACACAGTTAACTTGAGTATCCATCCTCACACCCTGCTCCTGTAAAGAGTCTATTCCAGTCTCCCAGTTCCTCCGTCTGTATCGCATCTGTTCCAATAATGATACTTTCCACCAGGATGCCTCCGGTATCACCTCCTTTCTCCTAATTGAGGACTCCCTCCATTATGGTTGACAGGACCCTCAGGTGGATCCCACCCATTCCCCTCAGATTTGCCCCTCCCTCCCAGATAGGGTCCCCTGGTCCTGACTTTGTACCACCAACAGCCTCCATCCTCTGCCAATTCCACCACCTCCAGCAGGATTCTACCACCAAACACATCTTCCACTTCCCTCCACTATCAATATTCTACAGGGACCATCCCCTCTGGGACAGCCTGGTCCACTCCACTCTCACCCCCAAACTCCACATCCCCTCCTACTGCACCTCCGACAGTTCTCCACCCTCCTCACTATCAAAGGCTCCAGGTGAAGCAGAGTTTCACTTGTATTGCTTACAGTCTGATTGACTGCACTCACTGCTCCCAATGTAGTCTCCTTCAGACTGGGGAGAGCAACCCCAGACTGAGTGACTGCTTCGTGGAACACTGCCGCTTTCTCATTGAGCATGGGATCAACGTGCTGGTCACTCGTTGTTTCAATCCACCAACTTGCTCTCACACTCAGTTCCATCCTGGGCTCGAGGCAGTTTTCCAGCAAAGGCCAATACAACTTCTTATTTTCTAAGGAGGGTCTTGACAACCTTCAAGATTCAACACTGAGTTCACAGCTTCACAGTGTGAACTCTGTCCTCTGTTTGGTTTCTCTCCCGTCCATCTCCCCACCCCTTAGCCCGTGGCTGGTTTTTAATGGTATTGCTTTCTGTAGAGCTGACCTATATTCTGCCATTTTTACAGTGGAAGACACCAGCAGCATACCAGAACTTCAAGAGATTCAGGGGCTAGAGGAGTGTGTTGTGGCCATCTCTAAGGGGAAAGTGCTGGGGAAGGTGAGAGTCTGAAGGTGGATAAGTCACCTGGACCAGATGGACTACACGCCAGAGTTCTGAAGGAGATCGCTGAGAAGATTGAGGCATCGGTGGTGATCTTTCAGGAATGATTGGAGTTAGGGAGGGTCCCAGAGGACTGGAAAATGGCTAACGTAACACCCCCTGTTTAAGAGGGGAGGGTGGGAGAAGGCAGAAAACTATAGGCTGCTTAGGCTGACCTCGGTCACTGGTAAGATTTTAGCAACAAAAACAAAGTTGCTGAAAAAGCTCAGCAGGTCTGGCAGCATCTGTGAAGGAAAGAACAGAGTTAATGTTTCGGGTCCGGTAAGACTTTAGCAACTTATTAAGGCTGAGATTGTGGAGCACTTGGAAGTGCATGGTAAGATAGGGCTGAGTCAGCGTGGCTTCATCAAGGGGAGGTCATGCCAGACAAATCTGTTAGAATTCTTTGAGGAGATAACGAGCAGATTAGACAGAGGAGAGCCAGTGGATGTGATCTATTTGGATTTCCAGAAGGCCTTTGACAAGGTGCTGCACAGGAGGCTGCTAAATAGGATAAGGGCCCACAGTGTTAAGGGCAAGGTACTGGGATGGATAGAGGATTGACTGACTGGCAGAAGGCAGAGGATGGGATAAAGGGGTGTTTTCCAGGATGGCAGCTGGTGACTGGTGGTGTTCTGTGGGGATCCATGTTGGGACCACAATTATTCACATTATACATTAACAATCTGGATGAAGGAACTGAGGGCATTGTTGCAACGTTTGCAGAAAACAAAAAGATAGGTGGATGGACAGGTAGTGTTGAGGAAGTAGGGAGGCTGCAGAAAGACTTGGACAGGCTAGGAGAGCGGGCAAAGGAGTAGCAGATGGAATACAATGTGGGAAAGTGTGAGGTTATACACTTTGGTAGAGAGAATAGCGATGTAGACTATTTTCTAAATGGGGAAAGGCTTTGGAAATCTGGAGCACAAAGGGATTTGGGAGTCCTAGTTCAGGCTCCTGTTAAGATTACCATGCAGGTTCAATTGGCAGTTAGGAAGGCAAAAGCAATATTAGCATTAATTTCAAGAGGGCTGGAATACAAGAGCAGGGATGTACTGCTGAGACTGTATAAGGCTCTGGTCAGAATGCATTGCAAATATTGTGAGCAGTTTTGGGACCCTTTTCCAATGAAGGATGTGCTGGTGTGGGATGCGGTCCAGATGAAGTTTACAAGAATGATCCTGGGAATGCAGGGTGTTCATACAAGGAATGTTTGTGGACACTGTGTCTGCACCTGGTGGAGTTTTGAAGGATGGCGGGGTGGGGCATGGATCTGACTGAAACCGACAGAATACTGAGAGGCCTGGATAGTGTGGATGTGGAGATAATGTTTCCACCAATTGGAGAGGCTAGGACCCGAGGGTACAGCCTCAGAGTGAAGGGATGACCCTTTAGAATTGAGATGAGGAGAAATTTCTTCAGCCAGAGGATGTGAATCTGTTGAACTCATTGATGTAGAGGGCTAAGGAGGACAAGTCATTGACTGTATTTAAGACAGAGATGGAAAGGTTCTTGATTGATTAGGGAGAAGGCAGGAGGTTGGGGTTGAGAAACAAACAAGCCATTTGTTTCTCAATGGGCTGAATGGTCTAGATCTTACGGTCTTATTATCCATAGCTACTCTGGATCTAGTCCTTCTCTATAACTGTTGTCATTCCCTTTGCCTTTAGATCTGTGATACGGGACATCTGGGATCTCCAATCTCCCTCATCCCCTTACATTCCCTTGCCCTTCTGTTCTGTTCTGCTTGTTTGTCCTCACCTTTATCTATAGAATAAAACCCATCACTGTGCCCCCCTCCACCCCTGAATGCACACCCCTCCCCCTTTGCTTGTCATGCCATTGTATCGCACTCACAACAAGCACAGCCTTGCTATGACACATTTGAAATCCGCCAATGCAGTCAGTTACCCTAAACCTTCACCAATCCCACACTTTGTCAGTGTTAAAAACTAGAGGGAGCCTGTCTCTCTCTCTCTCTCTCTCTCTGTCTCTCTCACTCTCACTCTCTCCACACTGGCTCGAAAACAAATCCAACCTCACTCAGGGAAAGAGACCACAACAGTATAAAATATTCCAGGTGTGGTGTTCTGTCCATCCCTCTATGTGTGTAACAACGACACTGCGGTCATCATGTGCACCCAGCCCTTTGCAACAAAGGGCACTGTTGGATCAAGATTCCTAATTGCCTTGTGTACCTGCAGGATTGACTTCCTTTGTTCTTTGTACAGGGACATTTGAGGGGATCTCCGTCAGTAATCAGACTGCTCTCACGGTTTGTTGGTGGGACCAGACTGATGAGGAGAATTGTTCCATTGGCTCCTCCTGGTTTTTAACACTGACAAAGTGTGTGAACAATTAAGGTTCTGGATGACTGGGTGTGTTGCTCGTTTTTAAACCTGTGCTATCAAGGGTATGAGATAACAAGGTGTAGAGCTGGATGAACACAGCAGGCCAAGCAGCATCAGAGGAGCAGGAAGGCTGACGTTTCAGAAGGGTCTAGGCCCAAAACATCAGCTTTCCTGCTCCTCCTGCTTGGCCTGCTGTGTTCATCCAGCTCTACACCTTGTTATCTCGATTCTCCAGCCTCTGCAGTTCCTACTATCTCTATCAAGGGTGTGTTTGTTATGTAGGTAAATTTACCTTCATTAAACACGAACATATCAAGTGGAGTCTTGAGTAGACCAGTGTAACTAACCAGTTATTAAGGCAGCATCTTAACTCGACTAGAAAATATCATTTGTTGAAATTGGGTGTAGCAGTGTATTAAAGAATCAGCCAACTGAAAAATCACTTAATTATAAGCATTATGCAGAGAGATATGGATAATGAATCGAATATTGCTTTATGAAACACTGCAGGAATTATACAAATCCTGTCACATACAGGCGGTTAAAATAATGCCAGTTTCATTTGTGGCAAAGCTCCTTATAAAATTGCCCTTAGTTACAGATAGAGCAAACATTAATTCTGTCATTGATATGATGCAAGTCGGGAACAGTGTTGGAGATCAGGAAGACCTTGTTAATTGCTCCAACATTAAACATATCAGTGACAGGCGAGGAAATCAAGAAGCACTAATTGCAAAAGTATTTCAAATGCTGTGGGATTAAAGTGATGTGTTAGGAGGAACATTACAGCCTTTGAATTGTTCACCCAAACTCCACCCTTTGTAAATCAGCTCATAATCTACCAGCAGCTATTGTTTCTGCCAATGAGAATTCTTTTCAAAGTCACAGCACAAATCCATCACAGCTCTGCAATGTATGAGAAGTGGAATATTAAAAGGAACCTCAGCGTACAATCGATATAACAAAATGCTCTTTGTAAGGGTTTCCTTCCATCCTTGGTTAATGTTGTGTTTAAGCCAGGGTTTATGTGGGAGTCACAGTATTTCAGTAGCCCTGGCCTGAGAGCAGGAATACAACAGCAAGATTCACTAGTGCTCAGTGTTAGTCTGTGAGCTGAGCGAACAAGTGAGGTTCTGTGCTGCTCCCAGGGTGGGGGAGGCAGTAGCAGTGACTGGCACCATTTCATTATTTTAGTGCTGTCTCTCCAGCCTTGCTGACTATTAACTGTGTGGGGAGACTGTTGGGTGATTAACAGGGGCAGTGTCAGGCAGTGCCCATGGAAGGATGATGCCCCTCCTGCTGACGGCCTTTAATGAAAATGAGGCCAATGGAACATCCCGCAGCTAGACAGGGAGAATAAGTCGAGCTTTTCATCATTAATGGTTGAACTGAAGAGCTTGGAGCACTTTTGATCAAAGTGCCAGTCTAAATGTTAGTCAGATGAGCAGTAAGTGAGGAGACTTGTGTCACGTCATCTGCAGGCCATGATTAACATTCAGAAATCAGTGTGGAATAATTGCCAAAGGAATTTACAATCACAGCACTGATATTGATCAGTCTGTCTTCTAATGTTTGACGATTTCAGCATTGATGAATATCACTGTCATGACATACTTATCATCGAATTATCTCCAAACTTCCTACTACTGAAACAATCATCCATCTGTCTGAGGTGTCATTTTATCACAACATTAGATAATACTCTCAGAAGGGTGAAACACAATTAATTGAAAAATAATTCTTCCCACACCCACATGAACAAGCAGACTGCACCTTAGCCATCATTACTGTGAATATGACCGACTCCAGCGGGACACAGACATGTGACAGGAAGCCATTCAACTGCTTTAATCAGTTCTACCTTTCAATGAGACTTTGGCTGGCTTTTGCTTTCATTGCATCTGTTACTGTGGTTTCATACTCTTTCAGATTAATATTTTTGCCTCACTAAATTCCATTAATCCCAGTCTTTGTATTTTTCATAGCCTACATTTTCAGGGAGGATGAATTCTAAATTTCTACAACCCTTTGTGTGAAGATGTGATTCACAGGCTTCATAGCAAACAGGAGCAGGGACAGGCCACTCAGTAGGGAGCTAGCAGCATCATACTGATGTCACTGGGCTAGTCATCAAGAAGGCCAGGCTAATGCTTTGGAGACATGGCTTCAAATCCGACAACAGCAGATGGTGAAATCTGAAACAATGAAAATCTGCAATATAAAGGTAGACCGATGATGACCATTGCCGATTGTTGTAAAGACCCATCTGGTTCACTCATGTCCTTCAGGGAAGGAAACTGCCATCTTTACCTGGCCTACATGTGACTCCAGACCCACAGCAATGTGGTTGACTCTTAACTGCCCTCTGAAATAAATCACTGGGGGGCGTTACAGTGCAGAAAGGGGCCACTCAGCCCATCATGCCTGCACCTACTCTTCAAATGAGCCTCATGACCTCGTGCCAATCTCCTGCCTTTTCCCTATCCCCTTACACACTATTTCTATCCAAATAATCATCCAATGTCCCTCTTGAACGCCTCAGTTGAACCTGTCCCCATCACATTTCCAGGCACTGCATTCATTTCCCCAATTAGTTCCGAGAGAACAAATCTTTCCTTACACCATCCTTGCTTCATTTGCACATATAACCTCATCTCATTCTTGTTTCTTTTTACGAGCAGGAACAGTTTCTCCCAATTTACTTAGTCCAGCCTGCCCATGAACTTGAAAATCTCTTTCAAGTCTCCTCTCAGGCCTCTTGTCTCTAAGGAGAACAATCCCAAATTCTTCAATCTCTCCTCATCACTGAAGTTCCTTAATCCTGGAAATATTCTTGAAAATTGTTTCTGCACTGTCTCTGATGTGTTCATATCTTTCCAATAATATGGTACCCACAACTGTAAACAATACTCCAGCTGAGGTCTAACAAGTGTATTGTACAAGTTCAGCATCAGCTTTCTTGTACTCTATGTCCCTACGAATAAAGCCAATGGCACTGTTTGTTTTCTTAACTGCTGACCACCTGTCCTGTTACCTTCAGGGATCTGTGCTCATTTACGCCCAGCTCCCTCTGCTCGAGCACCCCCTTTAGAATTGTATCTCCTGTTTTATATTGTCTTTCAATATTCTTCTGACCAAATTGCGTCATCTCACGCTTCTCTGCACTTACTCACCAGCTATCCACTCACTCGGCCAACTTGTCAATGTCCTGTTGGAGTTCCACACTGCCCTCCTCACAGTTTACAATTCTTCCAAGCTTTGTGTCATTTTGAAAAACTTTGAAATTTCATTTCAAAATTCAATCTTGAAATTGTCCGCACCTACCAAGATCTAGATCATGAATATATATTAGGAAAAGGAAGGTCCCAATATTTATCGTGGGCGTCTCCACTACAAACTTTTCTCCAGCCAGAGAAATATCCATAGAACCATAGAAGTGATATAGCACAGATCTGTGCCGATCCAGAGAGACCCAGAAGCCCTTTCTAATCCCATCTTCCTGCTGTTCAGCTCCCAATATTTAGGCTGAAGATCCAGGTACCTTTCAACAGAGCTAGGTTCTCGCTTTCATCACCAACTCAGGCACTGAATTCCAGACATCCACCACCCTCTGTATAAAAAAATGTTCTTCCTCACATCCCCTATCATCTTTCTACCACTTAGTTTCAATCTGTGACCCTTGGTTTTTGAACCGTCTGCCAAGAGAAACAGGTTTCTCCTATCCACACTATCTCTATCCCTCACAGTTTTGTATACCTCAATCACGTCACTCCTCAGCCTTCTCTGTTCCAAGGAAAACAATACCAACATCTCCAATCTCTCCTCGTAACTATAATTCCCCAGCCCTGGCAACATTCCAGTAAATTGTCTCTCCACTCTCTCCAGAGCAATTACATCCTTCCTATAACGTGGTGACCAGATGCACACAGTATTCCAGTTGTGGCCTCATCAGTGTCTCATACAGTTTCATCATTGTATCCCTGCTTTTGTATTCTATACCTCTGCCAGTTAAGGAGAGCAGTCCATGTGCCTTCTTTATAACCTTATCTACCTGCACTGCTACCTTTAGGGACATGTGCACTTTCACACCAAGATCTCTCACTTCATCTCCCCCTCTCAGTTAATTCCCATTTATTGTATATTCCCCTTTACTCCCTAAAAGTATTACCTCACACTTGTCAGTTAAACTCCATCTGCCACTTTCCTGCCCACCCCACCAACCCATCTGTATCATTTTGGAGGTTACAGCTATCCTCTACACTAACCGCTACACGGCCAATTTTGGTGCCTTCTGCAAATTTCCCAGTTGTGTTCCCTGCATTCAACTCCAAACCGTTCATGTATAAAACAAACAGTAGGTGTCCCAACACTGAGCCCTATGGAACCCACTTGAAACAGCTTTCCATTTACAAGGGTACCTTTGTAAAATTTGTAAAGTATGACCTTCTCTTACAAAGCCATGCTGACGATCCCAGACTAGTCCATGCCGTTCTAAGTAACAGTTTGTCCGATCTCTCAGGATTGATTCTAACAAAGTGCCCACCACCGAAGTAAAACTAACTGGCCTATAATTGTTTGCCATTTCCTTGCATTTATTTGCATTCCTCCAATCCCCTGGCACCTCACCTGTGTCTAGTGAGGATTGGAAAATAATCCACAGAGCACCTGCTATTTCCTCGCTGACCTCCTTCAACATCCCAGGGAACAATCCGTTCGGCCCTAGCGACTTATCTACTTTCGAGGATCCCAACTCCTCGAACACTTCCTCTGGTGTTATTATTTTGTCCAACATTTCACACTGCTCCTCTTGGGTTATTATATCCACATCATCCATTTCCTTTGTGAGTATGGAGGCAAAACATCCATTTAAAATCCTTCCCATACCCTCTGTATCTTCACACAAGTTCCCTTCTTCATCTCTGGTAGGTCCCACTTTTTCCTTAACTATCCTTTTGCACTTTATATACGGTAAAACATCTTTAGGTTTTCCTTGGTCTTGCTTGCTAATATTTTTTCATGCCCTCTGTTTGATTTCCTTATTTCTTTTGTTATTGATCCTTGTACTTTCTATACTTTATTTGATTTATTTTTTATCTGTGTACTTTTACAAATACAGTGAAAAGTGTTGTATAATGTCGCCACTATCTGCCACCATCTTAAAAACACAGAAAATAAACCAAGACATAGAATATAAAGGTAAAAAAGAAATAAACTTTTCAGTTCACCGCCATAGTCCTTCTAGTTAAATGCTTTAGCCATGGACCTGGACCTGGGATCTTCCACCGCGATGCTCAGTCTAACACCAGCATAAAGCAGTGGGCCAGCTTTGAATTCCATTGCAGCCACTGGAACTGTGTCGCCATTAACCTGGTACCAGCTTTCCTGCACCAATGTCATTGCTGCCATGAGTCTGCTCTAGGCTGATCTCAGCAATGCAGCTGAAGATACTGACTCCACTACAACTGCCCCCAATGCTTCCAGGTCCTGTACTGGGCACTGTGCCCAATCTAACCTCCCTCTACCGCCACTAGGAACACCAACATTCCTCCGACTTACTGGAGTCCTCACTGCCGCTGATGCCTCCAGGCTATCTGCAGGGTTGAGATTTTTGTGGCTTTCTTAAGCATTTTTTTCTGCTTAATCTTCCCCTGTATTTTTCTAGACAATGATGGGGATCTAGATATGGTAGTACCATTCTAATTTCTGGAGGGGACATATCTGTTTTGTGCCATAAGGATCTCACATTTAGCGCCTCCCCCCGGTTTACCACTGATTTATCCTTTAGCAGTCCTGTCCAGTCCACCTCAGCCAAATCATTTCACAGTTTTGTAACATTTACCCCCCCCACCAAGTGTAAAACCTTTCTTCCTGATTTATCTCTGTCCTTTCCCACACTAATACCAGCTCTAGCCGAATTGCAGTCACTATCCTGGCACGGTCACACACTCACTTCACCCATTTGTCTATCTTCATTTCTCAAAACTAAATCTAGAATTGCATCTCCTCTCATTGGGCTTGTCACATATCATTTCAGAAAAGGTTCCTGGACACACCATATGAACTTTTCACCCTCAGTGCCCCTTATATTATTTGTAACCCAGTTGCTGTTAGGATATTTAAAGTCTCCTGCTGTTCTTGCCCTCTTATTCCCACAGGCAGAAATGTGTCTACATGTGTGTTCTTCTATCTCCCTGTCATTA
>NW_025971830.1:0-10223 GCF_021869965.1 Rhincodon typus
CTCAGATTCTCCAGCATCTGCAGTTCCTACTATCTCAGGGAGACAAGTATGATGTCCATGTTCTATTCAGGCATAAATCAGCATGACACACAGATCACTGCCTGAATTCAGGTGGGACCACGAGGCTTACAGCATCAGCTTGGTGTGTGATAACACAGGCAGGCTCGTACACCATTCCTGCCTCTGAGTCTGGAAAGGTGGATCATGTGCAGCTTGTCAATGGACCAAAACAAAACATTGTAATGTAGATTCATAGCCGTCACCCAAAATTGCACCCATTGCATGCATTCCTATCAAACACAGGGGCACTCTTTTTGTGATAGGCCAACTAATATACAATGTGGTAAAGATTGGGAATAGAACCAGTGGGTATCTTTCTACTTTTCCGAATTCTTTGCTCTGGACTGAGAAAGGGACTGGTTTAAAACCTAAGAGTTGTGGAAATGATGACAGCAGTTTTTAAGGGCAAGTCAGCCGACACTCAATGTAAGTGCTGTTTACACTGTAGTTTGTTCAAGCAGTGGGGAGGTTTAGTCACAGGAGAACTGGAGCCGAGGCGTGTGTACAAAGGGAGATTTGGCCAGCAGCATGTAGCTGATTGCTCTGTGGGTGGTGACCAGTAGTCATTGACAAAAGCCTTCTGCCTGCCAACAACTATATATTGGCTCCCAGGTAGCTGAACAGCTCGTGGATGTGAATGTTTAGTCAGAAGACCTCCATAGGGGAAGAAACTGCCCTTTTCTCTGCATTTAAGTGGACCTCAAGCCTGAAGAAAACTAGATAATTTCCCTCAGTAGTTGCTTTAAGCTGTAATTCTAAACTAATAAGCCAGAGACTTTATAAGAACAAGGAACAATACAGCACAAGAACAGGCCCTTCGGCCCTCCAAGCCTGCGCCAACACATTTTTCCCTACCATACTAAAACTGTCTTCACTTACAGGATCCGTATCCCTCTATTCCCTTCCTATTCATGTATTTGTCCAGGTGCTTCTTGAATGCTGTTATTGTGTTTGCTTCCATCACCTCCTCTGGCAGCGCGTTCCAGGCACTCACCATCCTTTGTGTGAAAAACTTGCCTCGTACATCTCTTTTAAACACCATCCTCCACCTTGAACCTGTCCCCCGCTAGTAATTGACCCCTCAACCCTGGGAAAAAAGCCACATTTTCCACTCTGTCCATGCCATTCACAATCTTATAAACTTCTATCAGGTTGCCCCTCAACCTCCTGCGTTCCAATGAAAACAAACCCAGTCTATCCAACCTTTCTTCCTGGAGAAAATCCCCCATACCAAGCAACATCTTGGTAAACCTTTTCTGTACTGTCTCCAAAGTATCCACATCCTTCTGGCAGTGTGGTGACCAGAACTATATGCAATATTCTAGATGTGACCTAACTAGAGTTCTATAAAGCTGCAGCACATCCTGCCTATCCTTATACTCAGTGCCCCTTCCAATGAAGGCAAGCATGCCGTAGACCATTTTTACTACCTTATCTACCTGCACTGCCACCTTTAGTGATCTGTCAACCTGCACACTCAGATCTCTCTGTAAATTAAAACTCCTAAGGGTGAGCTATAAAGAATTAGTATTCCACCTAAGTAATTAATTTATCCTGTACATTCATATCCTGAACAAACAATCTGATATTATCCCTTCATTTTTCACATATGATTAAATTATTACTCTCCACGTGTTCATATAAAAGTAATTCATCTACGAACCTATTCCATTTGTGCTTCTCTTTGGCTGATTCCAATCTTTCGAGAGGCTGAAATAGCCTTAAACTGATCTGATTACTAAAGAATATCCCAGTCATCTTAAAATAGCTCCTTATCTGTGTTAAGATAGAATGTGACCGTCTCCACTGCCACTTCTCTTCTGGGAAATATAGTAAAACAATGTTTGTCAGCAATGTGATCGTTGTTCTATTTTTACCTACTCCACATAGCTTTTTTCATGAAAATCAATAAATTCTACGATGAATGTTAAATTTGGAAATTTCCTCTGGCATTTTTGCCTTCAACGTACATGATTGTCCCTTTGTTTTGAACCATTGCCAATCATGTAGGTCAGCAGAATTGTCCAAGCCTTGAAATTGGACTGTGAAGATTAGCATGCAAATACTTCAATGAGTAAACCATCTGTGATAAAGTGGACAAAATAATTGCCCAATGTGTTATCTTCATTGTTCATCCAGGTGCCAGACATAAAGAATCAAACTAACACTGGATTTTGACTTTGATGTAATGTTTAATGTTCTGACAGCCCATCTGAACGATTCAATTTGTAAATTGATTTGCTTGGATACAACAGGTTTTTATCCTGTGGAGAGGCTTTTTGGCTTCTATAACTGGCCTTCACCGGATAATGCAGTGGAAAATACAATTGCGTGCCATGTGAAACAAACTGAGCCCATTTTGGGCTGTTGGCATAGTTTATTGTCACTTCCTACACTGCAATGTCCAGGTGCAAGATGAAATTGCTTTGTCGCTCCCTGAAATTGACTAAAGTGAAATCAAGGATTTGCTGAATTCCAATTTCTCAAGAGGTACGCAGTGTGAGGAGTGTGTCTTGAGTCCTCCCTGACTTATTTTGATAGCAAAGTTCTACACTATTGAAATATAATCTGTAGTGTAAAGGGTGAATGTGAATATGTTAATAAGATAGTCTATGTTGTCAGGGGACGTGATGTAAATCACATGACCACGAGGAGATGGTTCTGTCTGGAAGTCCCCATGAGGTCTTGTCTTATACATAGTTGGTATTTACCATGTTCAATAAACAGTAGAGTTTGGCAACGATCAAATTGCATAATCGTTCTTATCCCCACTCTGAGGCACAACCAAACTACAATCACAGATAAACTAATGAGATACAGTAATTATAATAACATCATTGAAAACTGTATTTATCGCAGCTACATGCCTTTCTTACTCCTGTAAACAAGTTGAAACTAAAGAAAATTCTTGGATCACAAAGGTAAGAGTAACTATTGGGGAAATGGAACAACTTTTTATCTTGGTGATACAGGATTGTAACATTAGCTGACAGTCAGGCACTAGCCTATGTAATGGGGAGGCAACAGCCTTGTGGTATTGTTGCTGGGCTGTTAATCCAGAGTCCCATATTATGTTCTGGGGACCCAGGATCAAATACTGCCACGGCAGATGGTGGAATTTGAATTCAATAAAAATATCTGGAATTAAGAATCTAATGATGACTGTGAATCCATTGTCAATTGTCGGGAAAAACCCATCAGGTTCACTAATGCACTTCAGGGAAGGAAACTGCCATCCTTACCTGGCTGGGCCTACATGTGATTCTAGACCCACAACAATGTGGTTAACTCTAAACTGCCCTCTGGGCAATTAGGGATGGGCAATAAATGCTGCCTGGTTAGCGATGCCCTCATCCTGTGAATGAATAAAGGAAAAAAACACTGTGTAAAAGCTGAGGTACAAAATTTGTTCACATGGCATAAAATGATTATAGTGAGCACTTGGTGATATACGAGATTGTATGTTAAAGGATTAATACGAATAAAATTGCATATAGAAAGCACCTACATAACCTCTAGGAGCTTTGCAGCCATTGTTGTTATGTAAGGAAACAGGAAAGCCGTTTAGCCTACAGCATAAGGTGATCTGCTTTAGTGATGGTGGGTGTGGGATGGCTATTGACCAGTGTACCGAGGATGTCTCCCCTGCTCTCCTTCGGATGTGTCTTGTGATCCTCCACACCTGCCTGAGAGGGCAGACCAGGCAGGTTCCCCGAGCCACTTACCATCCTGACTTCAAAATATATCACCGTTCCTTCAGTGTCCCTGGGTCAAAATCCTGGAATACCCTCCCTAACAGTGTTCTGGGTCTACTTACACTAAATGCACCCCAGCGTATCAAGAAGGCAGCTCACGACCACCTTCTCAAGGGCACCTAGGGGTGGGCAATAAATGCCAGCACAGCCAGTGACATCCATGTCCCACAAGTGAATTTAAAAAATTTGATCTGATGGCACCTACAACAGTGCAGCACTGCCTCGATACTGTACTGAACTGTCAATGAGGATTAGGTGTTGTAGTCTCTTTGTTTGATTTTCATTGTTCAATGTTTGATATTTGAAGCAGAATAGTGTTCTTACTATACCAATAGTTTCAATTTCTCATACATTCTGACTTTGCTCAGCAAACTGGCCCATTAATTTGAAAATATGCCCATATTATTTGGCTCATTAAATGCTCAGCAAAATAACAATCTGGTTCATGTGGATGAGTTTCAGATCTAGTTTCCAGAAGCGTACCATATTCCTCAGCATGCTCTTTAAACGCTACCTTCTGTAGAGTTGCTAATCATTAACATAGAAATTGTACTCTGAATTCATTCTGCTGAAAGTGTCATGTAACTTATATAACAGCTTATCAATTAATCATTCATCTGTAAAATCAAACTTTATTCATAAAGTAATTGAAAAAAGACTATGTTCGACGAGTACATTATTATTAAAAATGAAAGCAGCAATTTTTCAATGCAAACAATTATAATTAATTTTTAATATCCTCAATAACTTTTGCTAATTTCTATGTGCAGTATAACAGCAATTTTGTACTGACCAAATTCTATAGAAACACTTTCAAAAGCAAACTTGACAGAATGACAGAGATAGTAAACCATCTTCTATCCGCCTCCCCGTCTCTCCCTATTTATTTCAGAATCCCCTTCCCCTCCCCCATTTCTGAAATCCCACTTACTACAGACAAAGGGGGTGGCCATGGGATCTGCATGGGCCCAAGCTATGCCTGTCTCTTTGTAGGTTACGTGGAACAATCCCTCTTTCGTAGCTAAACCCCACCTCTTCCTCCGTTACATTGATGACTGTATCGGCGCGGCCTTGTTCTCCCACGAAGAGCTTGAACAGTTCATCCACTTCACTAACACCTTCCACCCCAATCTTAAGTTCACCTGGACCATCTCTGACACCTCTTTTTCCTTCCTGGACCTCTCTGTCTCCATCTCTGGCAACCACCTGGAAAACGATATCCATTTCAAGCCCACCGACTCCCACAGCTACCCAGAATACACCTCCTCCCACCTACCTTCCTGCAAAAATGCCATCCCCTATTCCCAATTTCTTCGCCTCCACTGCATCTGCTCCCGGGGTGATGCATTCCACTCCTGGACATCCCAGATGTCCTCGTTTTTCAAGGACCGCAACTTTCTCCCCACAGTGGTCGAAAACGCCCTCGACCATGTCTCTCGCAATTCCCGCAACTCATCCCTCACACCCCCTCCCCGCAATAACAACCAAAACAGAATCCCCCTCATCCTCACGTACCACCCCACCAACCTCCACATCGAACGCATCATCCTCCGACACTTCCGCCATCTGCAATCTGACCCCACTACCAAAGACATTTTTCCCTCCCCATCCTTATCTGCTTTCCAGAGGGACCACTCACTCCGTGACTCCCTTGTCCGCTCCACACTCCCCACCAGCACCACCACCCCTAGCACTTTTCCCTGCAACCGCAGGAAGTGCTACACCTGCCCCTACATCTCACCCCTCACCCCCATCCCAGGCCCTAAGAAGACCTACCACATCAAACAGACGTTCACCTGCACATCTGCCAATGTGGTATACTGTATCCGCTGTTCCCGATGTGGCCTCCTCTACATCGGGGAAACCAAGCGGAGGCTTGGGGACCGCTTTGCGGAACACCTACGCTTGGTTCGCAACAAACAACTGCACCTCACTATCGCGAACCATTTCAACGCCTCCTCCCACTCCTTAAACGACATGTCCATCCTGGGCCTCTTGCAGTGCCACAACGATGCCACCCGAAGGTTCCAGGAACAGCAACTCATATTTCGCTTGGGAACCCTGCAGCCCAATGGTATCAATGTGGACTTCACAAGCTTCAAAATCTCCCCTCCCCCTACTGCATCCCAAAACCAGCCCAGCTCGTCCCCGCCTCCCTAACCTGTCCTTCCTCCCACCTATCCCCTCCTCCCACCTCAAGCCCGGCGCCAATCTCCTACCTACCAGCCTCATCCCGCCCCCTTGACCTGTCCGTCCGCCCTGGACTGACCTATCCCCCCCCTACCTCCCCACCTACACTCACCTTTACTGGCTCCATCCCCGTCTCTTTGACCTGTCTGTCTCCTCTCCACCTATCCTCTCCTTCATCCATCTCCTATCTGCCTCCCCCTCTCTCCCTATTTATTTCAGAATCCCCCTTCCCCTCCCCCATTTCTGAAGAAGGGCCGAGACCCGAAACATCAGCTTTCCTGCTCCTCTGATGTTGCTTGGCCTGCTGTGTTCATCCAGCTCTACACCTTGTTATCTTTGACAGAATGACATCCCATTTATGCCTCAGTACTTATTCCTTAGATCCTCCCAATAGTCCTCTGTTACAGGGACTTTATCTCCAGATACAGCTAGCAATAAACTACATTTATGCAGCACATTTAACACAGTGAGAAATCGCAAAGTATTTAGCAAGAACAATAACAATAAAAGGTTTGTTGAGTTCTTTTGAGACCGAGCCATAACAGGGGAAATTAGGAAAACTGACCAAAACTTTCATCATAGAGGTAGGTTTTCGTCATAGAGTCATACAGCATGGAAACAGACCCTTCGGTCCATCCAGTCCATGCCAAACATGATCCTAAACTAAACTAGTCCCACCTGCCTGCTCCTGGCCCACATCCCTCCAAACCTTTCCTATTCATATAGCTATACAAATGTCTTTTAAATGTTGTAACTGCACCTGAACCCATCACTTCCTCAGGAAGTCCTTTCCACACATGAACCACCCTCTATGTAAAAAAAATTTGCCTCTTATGTCTTTTATAAATCTTTCTCCTCACACCTTAAAAATGTGCCCCCAAGCTTGAAATTCCCATCTTAGGGAAAAGACAACTACCATACTATCTATCTATATTATCTATAGCTGTCATTATTTTATAAACTTCTTTCAGGTCACCTCTCAACCTCTTACGCTCCAGTGAAAAATGTCCCAGCCTGTGCAGCCTTTCCTTATAACCCAAACCTTCCATACCCAGCAACATGAGTGGTGAAGCTGGAAGGTCACATTGTCACTAGTCTGAACAAGTTGCAAGCTCTTCCCACTCACTAACGTCAATGCTGCTGCACGTCACGAAAGGCTTCAGGGTGTATTTGAAGTGTTTTTTCTCGTCATCACCTGCAATGTTGGCCATTGAGAGTTGAGATAACAGGACTTGGTGACATAGATGGTTTTCAATCACCTGGACTCAATGTCCATTTCATCAAAGCTGGTTTTGTAGAGGTTTCTCCTAAATACCTGTGTTGCTGGCTTCAAGGTGGGCCCCACATTGAATCTGGAAGACATGGCAGGGACATTGCTGGTGGAATTTCTCTACAGCTCTTATGTGTCACTGATACACAATCCAGGTCTCAATGCAGTACAGGATTGCAGTGACAAAAACTACACTGAACGCCAGGCCTACTGTCAACCTGCAAAGTCTCCGTTTTCAAACAATTGCTATGTTATAGAGTCATAGAATCATAGAGATATACAGCATTGAAACAGACCCTTTGTTCCAACTCGTCCATTACGACCAGATACCCTAAATAAATCTAGTCCCATTTGTCAACATTTGGCCCATATCCCTCTGAACCCTTCCTATTCACATATCCATCCAGATACCTTTTACATGTTGTAATTGTATCAGCCTCCACCACTTCCTCTGCCAGCACATTTCCATACACGCACCACCCTCTGAATGAAAAAGTTGCCCCTTAGGTCCCTTTTAAATCTTTCACCTCTCACCTGAAACCTATATCCTCTAGTTTTGGATTCCCCCACCACGGGGAAAAGACCTTGTCTATTTACCCTATCCATGCACCTCATGATTTTATAAACCTCTATAAGGTCACCCCTCAGCCTCCAATGCTGCAGGAAAAATAGCCCCAGTGTATTCAGCCTCTCCTTATAGCTCAAACCCTTCACACCTGGCAACATCCTTGTAAATCTTCTCTGAACCCTTTCAAGTTTCACAACATTCTTGCAGATACATTTTATTTCGTTCAAAAAGCACTCAATTTATCAACCCCTCAATGTGGCGTTTTATGAATTCCTGCTTTAGAAATAAAACCAGTCTGACTCCAAACTAAAACACCAATAGGTTCTAAACAAGGTGTCACAAATAACATGCATTGTCTGACCGAAAATGTCATCTCTTCTTTACATTGATCCGACCTTTAGTTCTCTCAGGGCAGTGACTTGAAAGAAATTTGAGGGTTTATGTATACATATTAATCGTTTAAAACCTTTTAACTGATTAATTTTGCTTCCCCTGACACCAATCACAAATAGATCCCTCTTGAGTGTCCATCGTTGCTCAAATACTTCAGGTAATCACAGCAACTTTAGGCCAATATACCCATGTGTTGAATCTTCTTCCCTAATCCCCAAGGATTCATTCTCCAGCTTCCAGTAAATGTGAAACTGCTATCACTGTTTATGATCATATCCAGACATGATCTAATTAAACCATCAATTAAACCCTTAAAGGCATTCTACATCCCAAAGAATAGAATCTCCACATATTTAACAATCTCGCTATCCATTTTATTCATTAAGTTGATGACATTTCACAGCTACTAACAATACTCCCTCCAAACATTGTTAATTATTCTGAAACTTGCTGTTTTGACCTTGATCTGAAGCCAAACTCAAGGTCAGTTGTGTGGAAAATTACCTACTGTGCAAATGATGTCCGCTTAGCAGAACTGTCTGGGGAATGTTAGTTGCTCTGATGATAACATTGCAAATTAGTACTCTCGGGTATATAACTACAGGAGTCTGGTCACAGCACAGTGTTTATGCTGTAACGTGTGCACCTAAGAATCCCTTTCCAGGATAAACAAACTGGATTCAGCAACGTAAATGCTGTTGATGCATGTTAGGCCTCATGGGATCTGCACTAAAACAGCAACATTATGAAACCAGATATCCAAAGTAACAATTCCAATCAGCCAGTGCAACACAGATGAAAAGATTTGGAGCTGTATTAATTTTTAAGAGTTGCACACATTTCTAAACTGAAGAAATATGAGCAGTATAACATGAAATCTGGCTTGTGTGAATCCATTTGTGCCAATTAAGAGCAGGGCAAGGGGCATTATGGTGAAAGCTGAGCTGCTTGGTACAGGACCAATATCGGAAGCTAAGTATAGTTCTTATATTTTATTTACATGAACTCTATCCTTTAAATGTTAAATGCATGCATGAAAATGCTTTACTAGTATCTAAATTGTACCAGGAATACTCACACAGTTAAGTGTTCAGCTACGGGCTCTTGATTTCTCATTTGGAATCAGAGCTGAGATATATGTCTGTGTCCATTTCAGTGCCTGTGACAAATCTACTGGCTATCTGCAATGCAATGGGGCTGAAGTTATTCCTGAAAGATACAAGGCAATATCCTGCTCCTTCATCGCGAAACATTCTGACATTGCTGCCATAATATTGGAAATGAAGGTAAGTTGCATCGTTTTACTGACAGCGGCGACAACTCCCCCCACCCCCCGCAAGACTGCCTCTGTTGGGATGGGTGTCCATAAATGACTGTGTCTTCACTTTCCCTGTTGGGGAGTGGCTGAGTTACACAGAAGACAGCCCTCTCTCATCCTACGCCCACTTGTCTGCAGCTTCTATTCATTGGCAGGCAATTGAATTCCGAAACGTTAGCTCTGTTTTTAACTTCACAGATGCTGCTAGACCTGCTGAGCTTTTCCAGCAACTTTGTTTTTGTTCCTGATTTACAGCATCCCCAGTTCTTTTGGTTTTTATTTAATTGAATTCTAGGATTTGGTGAAGTTGGGGCTGTCAGCAATAGGATAACAACAAGACAAGAATTTGCACAGTACACCCACCGCCAGTGCTCAAGTTTCGACTTTGGTGCTCCATTGGACTTGGGTTTTGTGTTTGTGTGTGTGTGTTGTGGAGAGAGTTGGGGGAGAGGACAAAACTGCAAATAGAAGTTCACTTAGGAAAATATCAAAATAAACAAATATCTGCTTAAAAGGAAGCTATCAAATGCTACAAACTGAACACAGAAACGCCTCTGTGTAAAGAAAGGGGAATTCGCTGGTTTATGAAATAGAGGTAACAAGGTGTAGAGCTGGATGAACACAGCAGGCCAAGCAGCATCATAGGAGCAGGAAGGTTGACGTTTCGGG
>NW_025971831.1:0-2131 GCF_021869965.1 Rhincodon typus
TTGATTGGCACCACATCCACAAACATTCACTCCCTCCACCACCAACACTGAGTAGCAGCAGTGTGTACCATCTCCAAGGTACACTGCAGAAATTCCTCCAACAATCCTCAGACAGAACTTTCCAAACACGTGACTACTTCCATCTAGAAGGACAAGAGCAGATACATGGGAATACCACTCCCTACAAGATCCCCTCCAAACTTTAAATATGTCACCATTCCTTCACTGTCACTGGGTCAAAACCCTGGACCTGCCTTCCTAACAATATAGTCCTTACAAGCAGTGGCCAGTGGTTAGCACTGCTGCCTCACAGCACCAGATATCTGGGTTCAATTCAGTCTCAGGTGACTGTGTGTGGGGGTTTGCACATTCTTCCTATGTCTTTGTGGGTTTCCTCCAGGTGCTCCGGGTTCCTCCTAAAGACTGAAGATGTGTGGATTAGGTGAATTGGCAACGCTAAATTGCCCACGCTAAATTGCCCATTGCGTCCAGGGATGAGTAGTTATGTGAATTATCCTTTAGAAGTGCAGGGTTACAGGGAATGGGTGGGGGTGGTCAGTCTGGTGGAATGCTTTTTGGAGTCATTATGGTCTTGTTGGGCCAAATGGCCTGTTTCCACACTGTAGGGATTCTTATGATTGTGGGTCAACTGTCAGCACAAGGACTGGAGTGGTTCAAGAAGGCAGCTCAACACCACCTTCTCATGGGGCAACTAATGGCAGCCAATAAAGCTGGACCAGACAGCGATCTTTAGATCTCCCAAATGAATTTTAAAAACCCTGAAGTCCTCACCCACGGAGTCATTCCACTCAATTTTGTCTCTTTTGGATCGTAAAAACAAGAAGAATAGGAGTAAGGACTTGGAGCCTGTTCCACCTTTCAACATGGTCATGACTGATCATTGAACTCACACTATTTCTACCCACTGTCTTTGTTCTCTTTAGTTCTAAGCACCATATCCAATTTCCCTTTGAAAATAGTCAATGGTTTGACCTCAACAGTTCCCAGACAGAATTCCACAGGCTGACCCTCTGTCTGGGTAAAGACATTTCTCCTCATTTCCTAAATGATCTCCCTTTCCTCCTTGACTCTAAGCCCTATTTCTGGACTCCTAAGTCATTGAGAACATCATTACTGCATCTACCTTGTCCAGTCCTCTTTAAATTTATAGGCTTCCATCAGATGCCCGTTCTTCTTTTAAACTCCCACGAATATAGACCTAACTGATCCAGTTATTCATCTCTCAATACCACCATCCCAGAAATCACTCTGGTAAATCTTTCACTCACTGTCACTATAACCAATCCATGAATCCCCTCAATAAGGCAGCCAACGAACCATCTGCCTTGTTCACCACCTGCATATGGTCAGGGTCAGGGTCAAGGTCAGGGTCATACTTGCTTTCAGCGACAGGTGTAAGGACACTAAGGTCTCAGTGCACCACTCCCGTTCCCAATCTATCACCCTTCAGATAATAAATGGCTTTTCAGTTTTTGCTCCCAACTGAGATAACTTCACATTTATCCGAGAGATAGTTCATCTGCTACGGACTTACCCACACATCAGCTCAACTCAACCTGCCTTAGAGCCACCATATCATGGCCCCAACAGACAGGATAACATACAGAGCCAAGACTGAGGAACATGCCTCATGGAAAACTTCGTGCAAGGCTCAACAAAGATGGTATACCCAGAAACAGGCTTCCAACCTCAGGTGTGCACCGGGTTAAAAGTATAGAACTATGGACGAAGAAAGACCAGGTGTTCGGCAACTAATTAGTCACTCGGAACCATGTGACCACGAGTCCGTGTCCAACCCCAACGTGAGCAAAAGGGGGCGGGCGCGACAGTTTAACCAATCAGATGACAAGGTCTGAGAATGAGCCCCACCTAATAACGACAGAGTCTCGCCCGTGAGGACCTGGGCGACGCCCATGACGTGCGGTTGGTCCAATCAGCGGAGGCAGGGGAAAGACTGAATTCAGAAGGAACTTCTTCAGCCAGAGGGTTGTTAATCTATGTAATTCCTTGCCCAGTGAAGTCGTTGATGCTACTTCAGTAACCGCTTTTAAAGATAAGGCAGATTTTTTTTGAACAATAAAGGAATTAAGAGATACGGTGAGATCGCAGG
>NW_025971831.1:2231-8122 GCF_021869965.1 Rhincodon typus
CACCCCGCCCCCCTCTGTGGAAAGAGGAAGATACTGTTTTGAGTCCAGTGAAACGTTTTGCAATTGAAGTGAAGTGGAAATTTGATGGATATAATCCTGTCGAAAGGGTATAGAGAAATACATGGAACAGAAGGGATTATGAGCGTAAATTAGAGAGTGAGGGGGTTTGCAGATCAAAGTGTGCCAATGAATAAAAGGGGAAAGAGAGTGGTAAAAGTTGTAGAGGAGAGACAATGCATTGCTCCAGAGTCGGTGTTAATGATAGAATGAAGATCTGATTGAAAAGGACAGCATGCAATCACTCGGGGAAAGTATATCCAGTCAGAGGACTGTGTTAATGGGCCTAAAGCTGTTGAACTCAGTATTGAATGCAGACCAACGTTTTGTCTCTTCTCAACAACCATTACTACTGCCTTTGTGTTCTGTGGAAGGGTCACCGGACCTGGAACTTTAACTCTGTTTTTTATGCCTCGACAGATGCTGCCAGACCTGCTGAACTTTTCCAACAGCTTCTGTTTTCGTTACCTTTGCCTATGCTTTGTGTTCAATGGTGAAGTTGATCTTTAATCTCCCTCACCCTGTAACTTTGTCTTGACATTTTAGCCCACATTCCTGTCTCCCCCTTTCAACAGCATAGAACATATAACATTACATAGAACATTGCAGCGCAGTACAGGCCCTTCGGCCCTCGATGTTGCACCAACCTGTGAAAACAATCTGAAGCCCATCTAACTATCTAAAACACTCTCACATTTTATCTTTTTATTGCAATTGAGTTTAAAGGCAGGGACACAAATTTCCAAGTATGCTTCCAAAACCTGGATGTAGTGCTGTTGTCATTCTGCTCAATTTCCTTTCCTCCCTTTCCAGTCTCTTCATGTCCTTCCTAAAATATGGTGTTCAGAATTCACTATGTACTCAACTGGAGGTGACAGCACTACTTTATAGAGGTTTAGCATCACTTTCATGCTTTTTTACTCTCATCTTCCAGTACTGAAGCCCAGAGTCCAACTGACAGTGCTTAATTATCTCAGTACTGACCCTCTGCCAATGAGGCACTCCCTCAGTACTGATCCTCTGACAGTACTGCACTACTTCAGTACTGATCCTCTAATCATGTGGCATACCCTCAATTCTGACCCGCTTAGAATGAGGGACTGCCTCAGTATTGACCCTCTGACAAAAAGGGACTGCCTCCAAACGGCTCTTCTGGCAGTGCTGCACGACTTCAGTACTGACCCTATAAGCGTGTTGCATTCCCTCAATTCTGACCCTATTGCATCCGGGCAGTGCCTCACACCAGATCCTCTGACAATGAGGCAATCCCTCAGAACAGATCCTCTGACAAAGAGGTACTGCCTCAGAACTGACCGGCTGATAATAAGGTACTCCTTCAGTACAGACCCTTTGATAGTGAGTCCCTCCCTCAATCCTGACCCTCTGACAGTGCTGCATTACCTCAGTATTGACCATCTAAACTCCCTCAATTCTAATCCCTTTGCAATTAGGCAATGCCACAGAATTGACCCGTTGACAATAAGGCATTCCCATCATTCTGACCTTCTGACAGTGCTGCATTACCTTAGTCCTGACACTCTTACAGTTCTTCAATACCTCAATATTGAGCCCCGGACATTTGAAACTCCCTGTATTCTGACTCCATCACATTGAGGCACTGCCTCGGAATGGATCCTCTAACAACGAGTCACTCCCTTACTGCTCACCCTCTAACAATGAGACACTGTCTCAGAACTGACCTCGTGATAATAAGGCACTCCCTCTATGCTGATCTGCTGATTACGGGGCGCTTCCTCAGTAATGACCCTGTAAACATGATGAACTTGCTCAATTCCGACCCCCTTAAATGAGGCACTGGTTCAGCATGCAACTCTGACAATAATGCACTCCCAAACTTCTGACCCTCTGACACTGCTACAATACCTCAGTACTGTCTCTCTGATCGTGTGGCACTCCACCAGTTTTGACCATTGAATCAGTATTGACCATCTGACTATAATGCACTCCACGGTTCTGACCGTCTGACAGTGCTTCAATACCTCAGAGATAACCCACTAATCATATGGCCCTCCTTCAATCCATCCCCATTACATTGAGGCACTGCCTCAGAACAGACTCTCTGACAATGAGGCACTCCCTCAGTGTTGACCCTGTAACAATCCTCAGAACAGACTGACCCCCTTACGAAGAGGCACTGCCTCTGTAGTGACCCGCTGACGATAAGGCCCTCCCTCAGTACCTACCCTCTGATCGTGCTGCAGTCCTCAGTATTGATCCTCTAAATGTGATCCTCTGAATTCTGATCCCATTACGTTGAGGCACTGCTTCACAATCTACCCACTGACAGCATCTCATTGGGGAAGTGAAGTGTAGACTGGGTGACCGCTTTGCAGAACAGCTACAGACACTCTGACAAAGAGACACTGCCTCAGAGCTGACACTCTGACAATGTAGCAGTATTTCAGGGCTAACCCTCCAGTCGTGAGGTAGTGCCTCAGAACTGACCATCTGGTGGAGCTGAAGTACCTCAGTACTGACTCTTCAATCGTGAGGCACACCCTCAATTCTGACCCACTTACAATGAGGCACTGCTCCAGAATTGACCCGCTTATAACTCCTTCAGTACTGACCCTCTGATAATGCGGCCCTCCATCAGAACTGATTCTGTCTCAATGGGTGACTCCTTCAAGACTGACTCTCCAGAAATGACATGATAGGCCTGCAGAGGGAGTCTTTGTCAAGGAAGCACTCCCTCAGCACCTCGCCTCTGACAGTTCTTCAATACCTCAGTACAGACCCTATGACAATGATGTACTCCCTTGGTAGTGACACTCTGACTGCAATACCTTACTACTGACCTTCTAATCATGTCATCCTCCCTCATTTCTAAATCCATTACATGGAGGCACTGCCTCAGAACTGACCAACTGTCAATAAGACATTCCCTCAACTGATCCTCTGACAGTGCTACACTACCTCAGTACTGACTCGGTGTTGTGAGGTCCTTCCTTAATTCTGACCGTCTTAAACTGAGTCACTACCTCAGTATTAACCCTCTGACAAAGTGGCACTGCGTCAGAATTGACCTACTGACAATGGGGCACTCCCTCAGAGCGGACCCTCTGATAGAGGTTTGATATTGGGAGAGTACTGCCCTGCGAACAGGTCAATATTAAGGGGATGCCGCATTCTCGATTGCCAATATTCAGGGAGTGCTGCACTGCTTGTGGTCCGATAATAAGGGAGTACTGCACTGGCAGAGAGTTCGCACCGACGGAATGCTGCACTCTCAGATGGTCAATATTAAAAGAGTATTTCACCCTCAGAGGTTTGATATTAGGGGAGTGCTGCACTGTGAGCAGGCAAATGTTAAAAGAATGCTACACTATCAGAGGGTCCATATTAAGGAAGTGCTCCACTATCGAGGGTCAATATTAAGGAAGTGGTGCACTGTCGGAGGTCAACTATTAATGGAGTACTGCAACTTCAGCGCGTGAGTGCTCAGGCAGAGCAGCACAGCAAAAGGTCAGTAATGAGAGAATGCTCCATTGTCAGAGGCTCAGCACTGAGGGAGTGCTTAATCAGAGATTTAGTACTGAGGGAGTGCTGCATTGTCAGAGTACCATCACTGAGGGAGTACCACAATATCGGAGGGTCAATATGAAGCATATGCTACACTGTCAGAGGGTCAATGATGACAGAATTGTGCGCTGTCAGAAGATCAGTAGTGAGGGAAAGCTGCATTGTCAGAGGGTCAGCGTTAAGGGAGTGGTACACTAACAAAGAAGCAACTGTCAGAGAGCTGACCCTCTGACTATGAGGCACTCCCTCAGTACAGTACACTCTGGAGTACTGATGACTGACATATGTTAACCCTCTGACATGCCAGTATTCTCTCAGCACTAACCTGACGACTGACCTTTTGAGAGAAATGTGACTCCCTTACTATTGGCCCTCTGATACTGGAGTACTCCCTCAATATTGCCACTCTGACAGTGCAGCATTCACTTAATATTGATTCATAGAATCCCTACCGTGTGGAAACAGGCCATTCAGCCCAACAAGTCCACACTGTCCCTCTGCAGAACATCTCTCCCAGAGACATTCCCCTCTATTTCCCATGTCGAAGCCACCGAACCTGAACATCCCTGGGCACTATGGGCAATTTAGCATAGCCAATCCACCGAGCCTTCATATCTTTGGACTGTGGGAGGAAACCGGAGCACCCAGAAAACACACAAACCCGCACAGACACGGAGAATGTGCAAATTCCACACAGACGGTTGGCCAAGGGTGGAATCGAGCCTGGGTCCCTGGCGCTTGAGGCAGTAGTGCTAACACCGAGCCACCACGCCACCCGAGTTGATTTTGTGACAGGGCAAAACCCCTTTAAAATGGACCCTAACACTCCATTAATATTTGCCTTCTGACAATGCAGCTCTTCCTCAGTACTGACTCTCCAACAGTGCAGCACTCCTCTAAATACTGTCAGAGAGTCAATACGAAGAGAATGCTGCACTGTTAGAGATAGTACTGAGGGGAACAGCACTATCAGAGGTTCAGTACTAAAGGTATGCTGCACTGTGGGAGGGTCAGTCAAGCGGGAATTCTGCACTGCCAGAGGGTCAACAATGAAGAAGAGCTGCGCTGTCAATGTAATAGGGTCAGAACTGAATCAATGCCTCATGATCAAAGGGTCAATACTGAGCCGGTGTCTCATTGCAAGGTGTTCAGAATTGAATCAGTCCTGTGATAGTGCGGCACTCTCAGAGGTTCAGTACTGAGGGAGAGCACCATAATCAGTGGGTCAATACTGAGTGTGTGCCTTGTTGTAAGTGGGTCACTTCTGATGCAGTATGTCATTGTTGAATGGTCAGTCCAGAGTGAGATAGTCAATAGTCAATGTTGAGGCAGTGCCACCTTGACTGTCAGTATTGAGGTAATGCCTCATTGTAAGGAGGTCAGAATTGAGGGAGTGGCAGACATTTAGAGGGTCACTACAGAGGCAGTGCAGAACCGTCAGAGGGTCAGTACTTGAGGAGAACCCCATTATCAGAAACTCAATACTCATGGAGTGTCACATTGTCAATGGTTCAGTACTGAGGAATCACCTCATTATCAGAGGGTCAATCCTGAGGCAGTGCTTCGTTGTCAGAAGGTCGGTGCTGAGGCAGTGCCACATTCTCAGAGGGTCAATATTAAAGTTTAGAATTGAGGGAGTTCCATATGATTATGTCACTCGGACAATGACGCACTCCCTCAGGAATGAGCCTCTGACAATCAGGCACTCTCTCAGTTCTGAATCTCTGACAAGGAAGCACTCCCTCAGTGCTCACCCTTTAACAGCGCTTCAATACTTCAATATGGCCCCTCTGTCAATGAGGCACTCGCTGAGTACTGACCCTCTGATAGAGCTGCAATAGCTTACTACTGATCTTCTAATCATGTGCCCCCTATCCCATTTCTAAATCTATTACATTGAGGCAATGCCTCAGAACTGACCCACTGGCTATAAGGCAGTCCCTCAATACTGACCCGCTGATCATGAGGCTGTCCCTCAGTAATGACCCTCTAAATGTGAGGCACTTCCTTAATTCTGACCCTCTTAGGCACTACCTCAGTATTGACCAACTGATACAGAGGCACTGCCTCAGAATTGACATGCTGACAATGGGGCACTTGCTCAGGACAGACCCTCTGATAGAGCTGCAGGTTTGATATTAGGGCAGTGCTACACAGCGAGCAGGTCAGAATTAAGGGAGTGCCGCACTGTCAGTGGACCAATATTATGGGAGTGCCACGCTGTCAGAAGGTCACTATTAATGGAGTGCTGCACTTTTAGTGAGTGAATACCGAGGCAGTGCAGCACTGTA
>NW_025971831.1:8222-10222 GCF_021869965.1 Rhincodon typus
AGTGCTGCACTTTTAGTGAGTGAATACCGAGGCAGTGCAGCACTGTAAAGGGTCAGTAATCAGAGAATGTTCCATTTTCAGATATTTAGCACAGAAGAAGTGCTTAATCAGAGAGTTATTTCTGAGGGAGTGCTGTATTGTCAGGGTTTCACACTGAGGGAGTATCACGCAATCAGAAGGCCAATATTAAGGAAATAGTGCACTGTTGGAGGCTTGATATGAGGGAGTTTTGCACTGGCAGAGGGTTAATGATGTGGGAGTGCTGAAATATCACAGAATCAGTCCTGAGAGAGTGCTGCACGTTCAGAGAGTTAGTACTGAGGGAGTGCTATAATGTCAGAAGATTGATATCAAGGGAACGTTGCACTGCCGAAGGATCAGTGGTGCAGTACTGTCAGAAGGCCAATATTGAGGGAGTTCTGCTACACCATCAAGGAGTCAATGATGACAGAATACTGCACTGTCAGAAGATCAGCAGTGAGGGAAAACTGCATTGTCAGAGTGTCTTCATCAAGGGAGTGCCACGCTGTCGGAAGACTATTATTAAGGGAGTGCTGCACTGTCACAGGGTCAATATGAGGGGTGTGCTGCACTAACAGAGGGTCAGGGATGATTGAGTGCTTAACTGTTGCAGAGCCAGGACTGAGAGAATCCTGCGTTGTTCCAGTGTCATCATTGAGGGAGTGCTGCACTGTTGAAGGGCCGATATTAAGGGAGTGTGACACTATCAGAGTGTCATTATTAAAGGTGTGCTACAGTATCAAAGGGTGAGTAATGAGGGAGTGCTGCACTGTCGGACGGTCAGCACTGAGGTGGTCTGTACTGTCAGATGTTCAATATTAATGCAGTGCTTCACTTTCAGGGGTTTGATATTAGGGGAGTGCTGCACTGTGAGTTGGTCAATATTAAGGGAATGCTGAAACTGTCAGTGGGTTGATGCAAAGGGTGTGCAACACTGTCGGAGGGAGTGATGTACTACCAGAGTGTCATCGCTGAGGGAGTTCCGCACTGACAGAGGGTTAATATTAAGGGTGTACTGCAGTGTCACTATTGATGATGTGCTGCACTGGGTGTCAGTATTGAGGGAATGCTCCATTGTTGGAGAATCAGTACTGAGGGAATGCTGGACTGTCACAGGGCCAACATTAAGAGGGTGCTGTGCTGTCAGAAGGTCAATATTAAAGGAGCACTGCACCATCAGAGGGACCACACTGAGGGAGTGCAGCTGCTGCGAAGATCACTACAAAGGATATGGCATACTGCGAGAGGTCCATTTTATGGGGATTGATGAACTGAAGTGACCCCCACTTAGTGCTGACCCCCCTTAGTGCTGATCCCCCTCAGTACAGCACTCCCTCGTTGCTGACCCCGCTCAATGCTGACCATCCTCAGTGCGCCACTTCCTCAATACTGACCCACTCAGTGCGCCACTTCCTTAATACTGACCCTCCAACAGTGCAGTACACCCTCACAGCTGACACCCCTCAGTGAAGCACTCCCGCAGTGCTGACACCCCACAATACAGCAACCCCTCAGTGCTGACTACGCTCAGTGCAGCACTCCGTCATGCAGCACTCCCTCGGTGCTGACCTCACTCAGCGCAGCACTCCCTCAGTACTTACCCCATCACTGCTGACCTCCTTTCAGTGCTGGGCGCCCTCAATGCAGCACTCGTTCTGTGCTGACCCCCTTCAGCTCTGACACCTCTCAGTGCTGACCCCACTCTGTGCAGCACTCGTTCAGTGTTGACCCCACTCTGTGCAGCACTCCCTCAGTACATACCCGGTCAGTGCTGACCTCCTTTTAGTGCCAGCCGCCCTAAGTGCTGCAGTCCGTCAGGGCTGACCAGCTTCAGTGCTGACCCCACCGCAGTGCAGCACTCCCTCAGTGCGGTCCCCACTCAATGCTGACCCCAGCTCAGGAATGACCAACTTCAGTGCAGCACTCCCACAGTGCAGCATTCCCTCAGTGATGACACCCCTCAGTGCAGCACTCCCTCA
>NW_025971832.1:0-10220 GCF_021869965.1 Rhincodon typus
TTTTGGATGATCATGGCCTCAACTCTGGTGCTGTTAGCTGCTTCATGGACATTGATGTTAGTACGCCTGTCCTCAGAAAACACAGAATCGATCTCAAACAGTGTTGATGATGCTTCTCAAAAGCTTTGAGGTGGAGTCTACACATAATCCAAATTTCTGAGCCATATAGAAGAGTTAGAAGGGTGATTGCCTTATATACCTTTTGGTATCAGCACGGATGTCATAGTCATCAAAGACTCTCATCCTCAGATGCGCCAAGGTGATGCTCACAGATTGGATGTGGTGTTGGATCTCTGTATCAATATCAGCCTTAGATGTGAGTTAGCTTTCCAAGTAAGGGAAATGCTCCATTTTGATAGGATTTTTCCATTAACCTGAATGGTGGGATGGACCAGAATTTTCCTTGGGAAGGGCTGATAGGAGACTTTTGAGTCTGCCAAAGGTTGAGGCTGACACAAATTCGTTGGTATGATTCCACAAAGGCATTAAGTGAGGCTTGAAGATTCTCTTCCAAGACAGCAGAGATGAGATTGTCATCTACATGCTGAAGTTCCACAAGCAGGTTTGGTGTCATATCCTTCTTAAATTTCAACCTACTGAGGTTGTCTATCCTGTAGACAATGTCCACATTATTGAGAATCTTGCTCTTGACAAGATGAAGAACGGTAATTATGAAGATGGAGAAAACGGCGGCAGTGATGATATCCTGCTCGACCTCGAAGTAGGCCACTTTTGGAATACAGCATTTGATTCTGGTCTCCCTGGTACAGGGAGGATATTGTAAAACTGGGAAGGGTTCAGAAAAGATTTACAAGGCTGTTGGACAGCACGGTGGCTCAGTGGTTAGCGCTGCTGCCTCACAGCTCTAGGGACACAGGTTCGATCCCACCCTCGGGAGACTGTCTGTGTGGAGTTTGCACGTTCTCCCCGTGTCTGCGTGGGTTTCCTCCGGGTGCTCTGGTTTCCTCTCACAGTCCAAAGATGTGCAGGCTAGGTGGATTGGCCATGCTAAATTACCCTGTAGTGCCAGGGATGTGTAGATTAGGTGGATTAGCCACGGGAAATGTAGAGTTACAGGGGTAGGGTAGGGGAATGGGTCTGGGTCAGATGCTCTTTGGAGGGTCAGTATGGACTTATTGGGCCAAATGGCCTTTTTCCACACTGTAGGGATTCCATGGATTGCCAGGGTTGGAGGGTTTGAGCTTTAGGGAGAGGGTGAATAGGCTGGGACTACTTTCTCTGGAGCTGAGGGGTGACCTTATAGACGTTTATAAAATTATGAGGGGCATGAATAGGGTGAATAGAGAAGGTCTTTTCCCTGGGGTAGGGGAATCCAAGAGGGTATAGGTTTAAGGTGAGAGAGGAACGATTTAAAAGGGACCTAAGGGGCAATTATTTTCACGCAGAGGGTAGTGTGTCTATGGAATGAGCTGCCAGAGGAAGTGGTGGAGGCTGGTACAATTACAACATTTAAAAGGCATCTGGATGGGGACATGAATAGGAAGGGTTTAGAGGGATAGGGGCCAAACGCTGGCAAATGGGACCAGATTAATTTAGAAAATCTGGCCGGCATGGATGGGTTGGACGGAAGGGTCTGTTTCCGTGCTGTATTGCTATATGACTCTATTCTCTCAGGTTACCATCAGTGAGGACTGTTTCCGACATCTTGTTGTGGAGGAGACAGAGGATGTTGATGAACTTCACTGGACAGTGTCTTTCTGAACAGTTCCACACGAATGTAGTGTCCCCAACACCGAGGGTGCGTCTACCTCATCAAACACTCTCTGTTTCTTCTCCTGTCCTGCTCAAGGAATTTTAATCAATCTGATAGGGCATCATTACCCCTTTCATGAAACCATGCGTTCTGCTCAGTCATGTTATCCAATTCTAAATGATCTGCTGTTTATTATCAGCTGGAACATTTTCTCCATTTGGAGTACAAATGGGAAGTGCTGGAGAAACTCCGCAGGTCCGGTAGAATTCAGAGAGAGAGAAAAACACAGAGTTGACATTTCAGGTCCAGTGAACCTTCGCCTGAGCTGACAGAGCTGGGAAATGGTGGTACTTATGTTGATGACAGGTTGGAATGTTGGGGGATGGGAGTCGAGTATAGAATAAAGTGAATCAGGGTGCCCCCTTCTACTCCTCTATCTTATAGTCTTTTCTTCATAGTCTAGCATTTGTTTGGTGCGAATGTCACTTGCTGTTTCTCAGTCCAGATCTTGTTGCACTTGGACATGGACTGCTTCAGTATCTGAGGAGTCACAAATGGGGCTGAACATTGTGCAATCATCGGCGAACATTCCCACTTCTGACCTTATGATGGAGGGACGGTTATTGATGAAGCAGCTAAAGATGGTTGGGCCGAGGACACTACCCTGAGGAACTCCTGCAGAGATGCCCTGGAGCTGAGATGACTGACCTCCCACAGCCACAACCATCTTCCTATGTGTCAGGTATGACTCCAACCACCGGAGAGTTTGCCCCTGATACCCATTGATTCCAGTTTTTCTCAGGCTCCATGATGCCACACCTGTCGAATGCAGCCTTGATGTCAAGGGCTGTCACTCTCACCTCACCTCTGTAATTCAGCTCTTTTGTCCATGTGTGAACCAAGGCTGGAATGAGATCAGGAGCTGAGTGGCTCTGGAGGAACCCAAACTGGGCGTCACTGAGCAGGTTAGTGCTGAGCAGGTGCTGCTTGATAGTGACACCTTCCATCACTTTACTGATGATCGAGAGGAGACTGATGAGGTGATAGAACATAGAACATAGAACATTACAGCGCAGTACAGGCCCTGCGGCCCTCGATGTTGCGCCGACCTGTGAAACCAATCTGAAGCCCATCTAACCTACACTATTCCATTATCATCCATATGTTTATCCAATGACCATTTAAATGCCCTTAAAGTTGCCGAGTCTACTACTTTTGCAGGCAGGGCATTCCACACCCTTACTACTTTCTGAGTGAAGAAATACATGATAAGAAAGAAGTACATGATAATTGGCCGTGTTGGATTTGTCCTGCTTTTTGTGTACAGGACATACTTGGGCAATTTTCCACATTGTCGGGTAGATACCAGTGTTGTAACTGTACTGGAACAGCTTGGCTAAGTGATCAGAGGGTTCTGGAGCACACGTCTTCAGTACTATTGCCGGGATGTTGTCAGGGCCTGTTGCCTTTGCAGTAACCAGTGTCTCCAACCGTTTCATGGTATCACGTGGAGTGAATCGAATTGCCTGAAGGTTGATATCTGTGATGCTGGGGACCACTGGAGGAAGCGCAGATGGATCATCTACTCGGCACTTCTGGCTGAAGATTGCTTCGAATGCTTCAGCCTTATCTTTTGCACTGATGTGCTGGGCTCTTCCATCATTGAGGATGGGGATATTTGTGCAGCCTCCTCCTCCAGTGAGTTGTTTAATTGTCCACCACCATTCACAACTGAATGTGGCAGGACTGCAGAGCTTAGATCTGATCCATTGGTTGTGGGATCGCTTAGCTCTGTCACAGGGGACTAGGACATCTTGAACCACGGGAAAGAGGAGAGCAGGGTGTTCAGGACTGAGATGGGGGCGTGGATTTTTTCACTCAGATGGGGCAGAACCTTTAAAATTCACCATTCCCAGAAATTGGTGGATGTTCAGAGACTGACTGTAATGAGTTGACTGATGGAATTGAATGACATTTGGTAAAACAGACA
This sequence comes from Rhincodon typus, assembly GCF_021869965.1. Classification (NCBI taxonomy): domain Eukaryota; kingdom Metazoa; phylum Chordata; class Chondrichthyes; order Orectolobiformes; family Rhincodontidae; genus Rhincodon; species Rhincodon typus. Next base: position 3,705 of record NW_025971832.1, read on the forward strand.
GGGATAGGGCTTGTACTGTTAATTGTAGTGTCGTAGAATAGAGGGACCTAGGGGTTCAGGAACATAACTTTTTGAAGTTTGCGTCACATGTAGACAGGGTGGTTAAGAAGGTGTTAAGCACACTTGCCTTCTTTGCTCAGACCTTTGAGTATAGGAGTTGGGATGTCATGCTGAGGTTTTACAGGACGTTGGTGAGGCCTCTTCTGGAGCACGGTGTCCAGTTCTGGTCGCCCCGTTATAGGAAGGATATTATTAAGCTGGAGAGGGTTCAGAAGAAATTTACCAGGATGTTGCTGGGAACTGAGTTATAAAGAGAGGGTGGATAGGCTGGGACTTTTTTCACTGGACTGTATGAGATTGAGAGGTGACCCCACAGAAATCATGAGGGGTATAGATGAGGTGAATGGTAGGTGTCTTTTCCCTTGGGTGGGGGATTTCAAGACTAGGGACACATTTTTAAAGTGAGAGGAGAGAGATTTTAAAAAAACACGAGGGGCAAATTTTTTACACAGACGGTGGTTCACGTGTGGAACGAACTGCCAGAGGAAGTGGTGGATGTGGGTACAGTTGCAATGTTTAAAAGACATTTGGATAAATATGTGAATAGGAAAGTTTTGGAGGGATGTGGACCAGGAGCAGGCAGGTGGGACTAGCTTAGTTTGAGATTATGGGCGACATGGACTGGTTGGGCTGAAGGGCCTGTTTCTGTGCTGTGTGACGTCAAAGGAAATGGAGATAACGGGGAAAATGGTATGATACAGGGTGGTGGTTCAGGCTGGGGGGGAAGGTTTGAACGGCCTCTTCCTGTTCTGATCTAAATGTGTTCCTTTGGAGAGGAGCAGCAGAGTGTCCTGAGCTGTCTGTGATCGGCAGTTCCGAAATGTTTTCGAAGGAAGGGTGACATATCATTCAAACCGTTACTTCCAGGAAACAGACACTTCCTTATGTCACATCGGCTCTCGCCCAAACCCATTGGATGGCCTTGTCTTCATTGTTGTTGAAGCCTTGGAGTTTCATCCTGAGTAAACCATCCCAGAAAGAGCAGGTAAAGAAAAAGACTGTATTTCCATGTGTTTGTAATTTAGGGAAGGGGAAAGGGGGAGAGAGGAAAAAGGGAGTGAAGGAGGGAGACGGGGGGCGGGGGGGTGGTTGGGGAGAGGGAGAGTGGGAGATGGGGAGAGGGGAACGTAGAACAAGGGAGGAGAGAGGGGGAGTGATGTAGAGAGAGGAGGAGGAGGAGGAACGAGGAGCGGGGAGAGAGATTGAGAGCGATAGACAGAGAGAGGGTTGGGGAGGTGAGAGAGAGGGAGATATGTGTCTGGACCCTCGTGTATCCAACAGGAGGCAAAGTTTAAATTAATCTCAATCAAGGGCCATGTCTGGTGGATTAGAACCAGAATTCCAGAGATTTTACTCTGTCAGCCCTCCCTTGGCTCTGGGCCATGGAGTGGGGGCACTAGAAATCAAGCCTCATGATGAGAGTCAAAGATTTTTAATGTACACAGAATTACCCAATTCACACTACTTTTAATTTTTTTTAGAATTTTTTAACACACACGCACATGGATGGATTAGGTTTCTGTACTGAGTGTAAATGACAAACTTAATTGATTCTATTGACAGATGAATCATTATGAACCATTGAACAGTTACAGTTCTTATAAACTTCCCCCTATACATGCACACACACACACACACACACACACACAGAGACACACACACTCTCACACTGACACACACACAGACACACACACACTCTCACACACAGACACACACACACTCTCACACACAGACACACGCACACACTCTCTCACACACATACACGCTCACACACACACACTCACACAGAGACACACACACTCTCACACTGACGCACACACACACAGACACATGCACACTCTCACACACAGACACACACTCTCACACACAGACACATGCACACACTCTTTCACACACATACACGCTCACACACACACTCACACATGCACACTCACACACACACATGCACATACACACTTGCATTCTCACTCTCACACACACACTCACAGACACACACACAGACACATGCACACTCACAAACGCTCTCATAGACACACACACACTCACTCAATGGCACACTCACTGACACACGCACACACTCGCACTCTCATAGACACACACTCACAGGCACACACACTCACGCACTCACTGATGCGCGCGCACACACTCTCACTGACACACACACAGACTCACACACTCTCACTGACAAATGCACACACACACTCACACGCTCTCACTGACACAGGCACACACACACACACACTCTCACTGACACACACACACACACTCTCACTGACACACACACACTCACACACACCCTCACTGACACACATACACACACACACAGTCATTGACACACACACACTCACACACACCCTCACTGACACACACATACACACACACACACAGTCACTGACACACACACACAACACACACTCTCTCACTGACACACATGCTAGCGCACATACACACATACACACACACTCTCACTGACACACATTCACACATTCTCACTGACACACACATGCACACACACACACTCTCTCACTGACACACACACTCTCTCACTGACACACACTCACACATTCTCACTGACACACACACGCACACACACACACTCTCTCACTGACACACACACTCTCTCACTGACACACACACACTCTCTCACTGACACACACACACACTCTCACTGACATACATGCGAGCGCACATACACACATACACACACACTCTCACTGACACACACTCACACATTCTCACTGACACACACGCACACACACACTCTCTCACTGACACACACACACTCTCTCACTGACACACACACACAAACTCTCACTGACACACACACACAAGCACTCACTGACACACTTACACTCACTGATACACACACTCACACACAACACACACTCTCACTGACACACACACACACACACACACTCTCACTGACACACAAATACACACACACACACACACTCACTGACACACCCACTCTCACACTCTCACTGACACACACACACTCTCACTGACACACACACACACACGCTCTCACTGACACACCCACTCACACACTCTCACTGACACACACACACTCTCACTGACACACACAATACACACTCTCTCACTGACACACATGCACGCACACACACACACTGTCACTGACACACACACACACACACACACATTCAGGAAATAAAACTTGGGTGCTCTGGATGGGGGGAAAGACTGCAAATGTGTTTCATTGCTCTTGGCCCATAGGCTTCCTTGAGATGGTTGCTCCTGATTGGTCAGGATAGCTGCTGAGTGATCCTGCTTTTGGCAGCTCCTGTTACTCGCCTGTAGGAGGTACAGGGTAACTGATTGTCCTCGTCAGTCTCTGGGGTCAGGTTAAGAGACAAGGAAAACTGAACTGGCATCCTTCAGTTTGAGGGTGGGTTTTTTTTTACTGCAGAGAACAGAGATACCCCCTGGCCTTGCAGAGCTTCTGCTGAGCTATTCGAGATTGCCCTGCAATTCAATGGGATCATGGCTGCTTTCTTCCTCCAAAATCCTTCGATCCCTTTAGCCCCAAGAACTATATCTAACTCCTTCCTGAAAACATTCAATGTTTTGGCCTTGACTGGTTTGTGTGACCCAGAATTTCACAGGCTCCCCACTCTCTGAGAAAAGACATTTCCCCTCATCTCAGTCCAGAATAGCCTACCCCCTATCATTAGGGCATGACCCCCTGGCTCTGGGCTCCCTGGTCATCGGGAACACCCTTCCTCGGTGTTTACCTATGTATAGTCCTGTTAGAATTTCATAGGTTTCTATGAGATTTCCCCTCATTCTTCTAAACTCTAGTGAATATAATCCTAACCGAATCCATCAGTCAGTACTGCCATCCCAGGAATCAGTTTGGGATTCCTCCATCACCAGGGCATCCTTCCTCAGATAAATCGTGGTGGCATGGTGGCTCAGTGGTTAGCACTGCAGCTTCACGGTACCAGGGACCCAGGTTTGATCCCACCCTCAGGCGATTGTCTGTGTGGAGTTTGCACATTCTCCCCGTGTCTGCATGGGTTTCCTCCGGGAGCTCCAGTTTCCTCCTACGGTCCAAAGGTGTGCAGTTTAGGGTGGATTGGACGTGCTATGGTGCCCAGGTATGTACAGGTTAGGGTGGATTGGCCATGGGAAATGCAGGGTTACCGGGATACGGTCGGGATGCTCTTCGGATGGTCAGCGCAGACCTGATGGGCTGAATATTCTGCCTCCACACTGTAAGGATTCTGAGAGACCAAAACTGCAGGTTAGGGTGGATTGGCCGTGGTAAATTGTTCCATAGTGCCCAGGGATGTGCAGGTTAGGTTGGATTGGCCGTGGTAAATTGTTCCATAGTGCCCAGGGATGTGCAGGTTAGGGTGGATTGGCCATGGGAAATGCAGGGTTACCGGGATATGGTCGGGATGCTCTTTGGATGATCAGCGCAGACCTGATGGGCTGAATAGTCTGCCTCTGAGAGACCAGAACTGCACACAGTACTCCAGGTATGGCCTCACCAAGGTCCCTGTACAATTGCATCAGGACATCCCTGCTCCTGTACTCGAATCCTTTCACTTTGAAAGGCCATCATCCCATTTACGTTCTTCAGTAACTGGTGTATCAAGGGACACCCGGATCTTATTGCACCGTACCAATGACCAATCTGATTGCCTGTTTTTGCACTGAGATGAGATAACCTCACATTGATCCACATTTTACTGTGTCGCCTGTGCACACTCGCTTAACTGGTCAAGCCAGACTCTAACAGGCTTACTGAACTCCTCCAGAAACACTCCCTAGAGCTTTTTACTTCATCCTCTCAGTTAACCCTTTCATGGTCGTGTGAGGAAAGGTTCTAGCATGTGGACTGAAAGGGACAGTGATTGGATGACAGGAGACAGACAGTCCTGGTCGATGGAGGAAGGTTGGAGTGGAGTTCCCCAGGGATCAGTGTTGGTTTTCCTGACATTTATTAAGATCTGGGATCTTGCTGTGTAAGGGACAATTTCTAAGTTTGCAGATGTCACCAAAGCAGCAAGAACCGGGAGGGGGACTGTGTGGAAATCTGAAAGGACATTGACAAATGGGTGGAGTGGGCAGAGAGGGCACGGAGAGGGGACAGATAGGGGACAGAAAGAGGACAGAGATGGGGCAGAGAGGGGGCAGAAAGGAGGCGGAGGATGCAGGGACGTGGGAGGTGATGTAATTTGGTGAAGGGTCAAGTGATACATTCCAGAGGGGCTCCGGATGGATATTTGGATACAAAGGTGGGGCAGGCGATAGGGGTAAAAGGCGGGAGATTGGGCACTGGGGGATAGAACCAGTGCAGGAGTGATAGGCTGAATGGCCTGCAGCTGTGTAACAATTCTGTGGGGACAGTGTGATGGAGAACACATTCTGAAAGAACCCCTCCCCCTTAGGAAGGGGACAGTCACTCCTGGTGTCTGCAGTCTCTGTGTGAACAGCAGTCTCATTTTCCTGGGAGTATTCCGGGAAATCTATGTCCCTCTCCCTGCAACAGTCCAGCCTTCCCGTCCTGTTGTATTTTCTCCACACTGTCCCATATATGCAGCAACATGATTCCTTCAGTCCTGGCCTGTGATGTTTTACTAAGGTGTTTTTAACAAAGGGAGCACAGTGTCAGTTTTCCTGGTGCCATGCCCCTTGGGTAGGGGAGGAACTGAGCAGGATCAGGTTTAACTGGTGATGCTGCCCAGATCTCTCAGTTAGTTCAAAGCCTGATGGTGATCAGGTATTGAGTGACAGCTTCCCCGACACACAGAATGCAAACTGTTCTCCCAATTGCCGAAGGGATTTCACAAAGGCTCCTGGACCTTCCACAGGTAAAATGCTGCACAGGCAATCGGATCTCTGCTCCTCACGGAGTGACACTTCCTTTCCCAAACCCTGAGGGGTCCCTTCTTACAGTTCCCGTGTTGCGATTAGTTCGCTTTCTCTCTCTCCAAAGCGACTGGCCCTGCAGTACGACAGCGTGCCATAACGGTCTGCAGGAAGCAAAGCGATCCCTTAGGGTTAGATCTGTTTTAAAAAGCTGCTTGTGGCCAGGGGAGCTAGGGATGTGATGTTCCCATGGATCTGCTGCCCCTTGTCCTTCCAGATGGAAGTGGGCATGGGTTTGGAAAGTGCTGTCTCAATATCTTTGGTGAACTTCTGCAGTGTATCTCGTAAATGGTTCACAGTGGCATTTGTGTGGCATGAATGTAACTTGTCACTTGTCAGCCCAAGTCTGGATATTGTCCAGATGTTGTTGCATTTGAACATGGACTGCTTCACAATCTGAATGACCCACCGACAGTGCTGCCTCCCTCAGCACTGACCCTCCGACAGTGCGGCACTCCCTCAGCACTGACCCTCCGACAGTGCGGCACTCCCTCAGCACTGACCCTCCGACAGTGCGGCACTCCCTCAGCACTGACCCTCCGACAGTGCCGCCTCCCT
>NW_025971833.1:0-10219 GCF_021869965.1 Rhincodon typus
GGACCCTTCTTCAGAAATTTCTGAAGAAGGGTCCCGACCCGAAACGTCAGCTTTCATGCTCCTCTTATGCTGCCTGGCCTGCAGTGTTCCTCCAGCTCCACACTATGCTATCTCTGACTCCAGCATTGGCAGTTCCTACTATCTCACAAATAATAAACTTCCAGTTCTCTCTTCCTTTGTTCCTCCTCCCTTTTTATTGCTCTTTTATTTATGCTGTTTACTCTTTCCCTTTCTGTTTTAGTTTTCTTTCTCCTGTCTGCTATTTTCTCTTTTCCTCCGGTCTCTAATTTTTTTCTCCCTCTTTCTTCTTTACTGCTAATTCAAGCTTTTTGATTTCTAACCAGGTCTTAGCAAACTCTGGCACCGACACATCAACATCAGGTTCCCTGCTTTTAATTCTAAATGCTGGATAATCAATTTTAGGCATCTCATTCCGATGGGGTTTCACCGTGGGCAATGAGTTGTGCAGTAACGGGGATCATAACAATGGTGAACAGTTTTGACGGGATAGAAATATTTTGAATTTAAGAATCTGAGAGTCTTTTAAAGAAATGTCTACGTTGAGGTACTGAACCTTAAAACTGGGTATTGTTGTGAAAGATGTTACATGGATTAGAATTTCAAAATGGCTTTGACTGTTGCTCAGATTGTTCTGGGAGTTGAAAACATTAAAAAGGATTATTTAAAATCATTGACCAAGGCTTGAGTAAGTTAGCTGATATATTGAATGTAGAGATAAAAGTGGGATTTCATAATGAGAGAAACTAGATGGTGATAATTCCCTGTATGAAAGTCAGAGTGCGTACCTGACAGCACTAGCTTTCTGCTTGCTCCTTCAGGCCTCCAGCTTGGACAGCAGTCCCCAACAATGTAAGGTAAGTAAACCCCATGGGTGACACTTCCAACCAACACACATGCACGCACGCGCGCACACACACACACACACACAGTCCTCCCATCCCCAATCCCCAGAGGATGGCAGCAAACACACACAAACGTCACAGCATCATCATGGCACATCTCTGACCTATTTAGAAAACAGTTGTCCACTTTAATTCTGCTCTTCGGAATACACCACACCTTTCATTGTAATGCTGCTGCCGGACCCCTGTGTGCAGAGACAGGCACTGTCTCATGCATTGGAGCAGGCTGCATCTCAGAATTCTTTGCTTGTGTTCTTAGTGCTTACTGACTTTGTGCCTGCTTGAACACTTGCAGTATCTCCATCATGTATTTCCTTGCCTATTTGCACTTTGTTGCCCCTTTCAGAGCTTACAAGCTGACAGTAGTTCTGTATCGCCTTGCCTTTTAGCACAGACACAAAGCCCGGAAGCTTGTCATAGTTGTCAGCAGTAATCAGTCAAGTGGTTGGATATGTTGCTGTACGGCACTTTGCTATGTCAGTATTACACCTACAGCATGCGCCAACAGCTTATATAGCAAATACACAGCATGTGCTTCAGCCAAATGGCCATATCTCAAAGTCTAATTGGAGCAGACCTCAGTCAAGTCAAGGGCAGTGTCTGTCCTCAACCCAGGGGAATAGATACAGCCAGTCAGCTGTTTGGGGTCGTCAGGGACATGTGTTCCATATCATTACAATCCGGGCAGTAGGCCAGTGTGGCAAATACTTATAGTTCAATGTGAGAGGAAATCACCTCCTGTGCAGCCTATGAGACTTTGAATGTTCTTTGTGAATTGTGACCCACAGTTGATACCTTTAAGGTCATCTATGGTTACTTCTGCTTCACGGAGATGACTGTTATCAACTTGTAAAGATCAATGGCATGGTCAAAACTGCTTGCGGCCATGATTGGTATCTCGCATATTTGATTGCAGGGCTTATATTCTCCAAAGTTTCAAAGAATGGGAAGTGATTTCATTGAAACTTACAAAATGTTTCAAGGGATAGATAGGTTAGATACAGATATGATATTTCCCCTGGTTAGGGAGTCTAGAACCAGGGGGCACAATTTAAAGATAAGAGGATGCCACTTAAGTGTAGATGAGGATTTTTGTTTTACGCAGAGCATTGTGAAACTTTGAAATTCTCTGCCGCAGAGGGCTGTGGAGGCTCACTCTTTGTAGGTTTAAGGTAGGGATTGATAGATTTTTGATTACCAGGGGCCTACGAGGTTATGGGGATGGGGTGAACAAAAGTATTCAGTCAGACATGATCACATTGAATGGCAGAGCAGGCTTGATGTACTGAATGGCCTACTCTGTTCCTACTTTCTTCTGTTCCTATATTCCCTGCATAATTTCGTTGGAACTCTGACCAATTGATTCAGCCACCCAGTAGATGTTATTGTCGTTCTGGCCTTGGTGCAATGAAGGCACAGAGGAATCGAGGAGGAGTAAATGCAAGTCCCCTCGGTTGCTGAATAAACAATTCACGGAGAAACTGTAACTGAAGTTCCTCTCAGGATGTGGAGGAGGTACAGGAGGTCCAGAACCTATTGTTCTCAAAGCCATTTCCTCCAGATGAGTGAGGGACATTGTTGCCATAAACTGAGTCATTGCTGAGATGCCATCACGGAACTGTCATCTCTTAGAGGAAAATTTGGGAACTTTTTAAAATTCATTTGTGGGATGTGAGTATCACTGATTGGTCAGCAATTTATTGCCTGTACCTGGTTGCCCTTGTGAATGTGTTGATGTGTTGTCTTTTTGAACCGCTTATGTCTTGTAGGTTGACCCACAATGTTCTTGGGGAAGGAATTTCAGGATTTTGACACAGTGACACTGAAGGAATGTCGATAGATTTCCAAGTCAGGATGGTGGGTAGCTTGGAGGGGAACTTGCAGATAGTATTCTCATGTATCTGCTGCCCTTGTCCTTCTGGTCATGGGCTTGGAAAGTGCTATCTGAGGATCTTTGGTGAATTTCTGCAGTGCATCTCGTAAATAGTGCAAACTGAAGGAGTGGATGGTCATCTCGGGACTGTCAAGGTGACAGCTGTACTAAATATTTATACAACTTGCTGCTTCCCAGAATCACTGGAGACCAATGGCGGATCTCTCAATTCTTGCCGCACAAATGTATCAAGGCTGTAACCAATGTGATTTGTGACTGATAAACCACTTGTTTGTTTCCTTGTAACAAAGTCAGTGCTGCAGCCCGGGCATTAGACTTTGTCGACGCAGCCAGCTTCCCACAGGCATAGGGCACTATAGACTGTAAACACTTTGTGTTGAGAGCATCACATCATAATAAGCTATCGTAACAGAAAAGTGTTTCCTTCCATCTATGTACAGGGCATCAGTGTTCCCTCTAATTTACTTACTGGCTTTGTGGGCCTCCAAGGCCCATGTACTGCAGTGACTTCCAAAACCAGATGTCAATGCTGCAACCGGAATGGCCATGCCTACCATCACAAATAAATCATCAAAGTGGCTGTGGATACAGCTTAGAGGGAACGTTGCAAGTCATCTGTGAGGAACCACATCCTACAAGTCCTGTCAGGTATCCTGGAAGCATATATTTCTGAGATCTGTGCTGTTCCTGCTTCATTTCATAGTCACTATTTTTAAACAAAGGTTTTAAATCCAAATTTACTTAATCAATTGAATTTAAATTCTACAGCTGTTTTGATGGAATTTGAACTTTTATGTCTGGATCATTTGTCTACTGGTCCAATAACATAACCTGTACGCTTTTGCACCCAGCTGTAAATATTCATAACAGGTGTCAGACAAATTTGTACTGATTATAACTGTACAATATTGCTTTTTTTAATCTGTGGCTAATACTAGTCTCGAAGACATTGAAAGATCACATTGTTGATGGTGGTGTTAATGAAAATTTGTTTTACTTATCATTAACTCTAAAGTTGGACTGCAATTGTAGAGTCGATGCCCAAACTAACTCATTAAGCATGGCTAGACTGCCTAGGCAAATTTGGTTGGGATGCCAACAAAAGAAAAGAGTATTAGTTCAAGTAAAAACTGCTCACACCCATGCTGCTGTTGTAGCTCAAATCAGCCTAAGAGTTGGGATATTGTTAGAAGAGCTTCCTAAGTATTAATGCTATAATGACTGGATTTGAAGTGGTAGTTTTACACCACTGTGTAGCCCTGGTTATTTTACAGATTTCCTTAGTAGGCATGGTAATAGTGTATTCCTTATTAACTTGTGATGGAATATTTTTATGTCAAAATTTAAAATGTATGGTAGAATTCAAAGTCTATTAAAATTCTCTTTCAACAGAATTTTAAAATTAATTAATTAAAATTAATTTTAAAATTAATTCTAACATAATTCTAACTATTAATGGTCACTTCTTTGTGTTTGCAAGAAGCAATAAGCTTAAGCAGTAATGAACTGAAAATTAAGGCTTTCAACTGGGTTCTTGAGTTTGAGGTTAAGTTGAAGGATTCAGGCAGCTTGCTTTTGAGATGATAGCATATAGTTTCACAGTAACACCACTAACAATATAACAAACCATAATTGTTCTCGTTCTGCTACATTTCATTTGTTTTTCTTGATTTTGTTACTTCTGCAAATTCTCAAAAAAATGATACTTTGAGGCAGTGGAAATTTATGCTCATCAGTGTGAGATAATATTGAGCATTTCTACAGCAGACAATGCTTTAAATTGAAATTGTAATCACATTTTAATCCTATTAGGCTGCCCTACAATGTTTATTTCCTCTAGCTTTCGAAGATCACCAGTTCCTTTCCCTTATCACAGGTGGGAAATGAGAATGTATTTCATGTGGAAGACTTTATTCAATCAGTTCAATTTCCAAGTTATGGAAATGGAAAAACTGTGATACCGTATTACAATTGCGTATGCTGCATTTTAGAAACTGTTATAAGGATGTATAGCAATATCGTAAGTATGTTTAAAAACTGTTCTTCTGGTGGTGTTAATATTAATCCCTTTTAAGTGCTCAGAAACTTTTTTTTTACCTTATTACTGTGTCTAAATTTTAAAAGCTCATCTCAAGCACTTGAAATAATCTGCTTGGGTTTTACTATAATTTTATATGATTTTAGTGTACTACCTCTTGTTTGTTAAACAGGGACATGCTTGACTTATCTGCTTCTGATTTGCGAAACACAGTGTCTCAACTGGAAAAGCGATTAGACAGAATTGAAGATGAAGGTACATAAGAAGAAAAGTTTTAATCAAGCAGTATTCTTTACTCCGGGCATAAAACACTTTTTTTTAGAAATAACTTTATGAATACAATACAGTATGAAAATGTAATGTGAAATATTTTTAAAGTTCTGTTTCAATCCTTTGTTAGGAAATGAGTGGAAGACTCGATATGAAACACATATTGAATTGAATTTACAACTAGAGAGACAAATTAGAATTTTAGAAGAGAAAAAGGAGTATATTCGTGGCAATCCGACAGGTAAGTAATTTCACAATACTACTATCTTAATTTCTTTTGTAAAATGCTGTTTATTTTCTGTACAAAGTATTAAATAGCTTTGGGTCAATTGAATTTAATACAGAAGTAAAATCCATTATGTCAAAAGGAGATTAAAATTTATATAGAGTTTCTAAAAACACAATATAAATCAACGCTATGAATTGTTTATACAAGTAGAATAAACATTAGTTGATCATTTTATCACTTAATTATTTTGCCTTAAATTATTTTAGAATCCCATTTCTTTACTGCCTTTTCACAAAGCTCACTTAAAAATATAAGTAAAGTAATTCCTGAGAGATACTTTTTTTGTATCTATTTATAGACAGATTGTCTTCTATACGTTCATATGAGGAGATGCCAGTGGTGAGTACCATGGAGTTTTTGACTTTGGGTCAGCTTTCACAGCATTGTGGGAGCAGCTTATTTAGCCTGGAACCTCAACAAGATACACTGCAGTAGCTTGCTCAGGCTCTTTTGACAGAACGTGGAACATTGCCCCCTGCAAGTTCTTTACAAAGTCATGTACCATCCTCAATTTGAAGTACATTTTTGTTCCTTCACTGTTGACAGATCAGAATTTCTTCCTCAACATCAATGTGGATGCACAAAACCAGATAGTTCAAGAAGGTAATTACCTTCTGAAAGGCCATTAAATGTAGTCAGTAAATGCTAGCCTTGATAGCAATGCCCATATCCCATGAATAAATGAATTAAAAAAGGACAATTTCTTAAATTTTTTAGGAACATAGAAAATAGAAGCAGGAGTAGGCACTCAGCCCATAGAGCCCATTCTGCCATTCAACACGATCATGATTGTTTCTGTATCTCAATTTTGTATTCACATGTTCTCTCATCACATTCATGACACAATTTATCTTCTAGAAATCTACTTATTTCCTAAATATATTCAGTGATTTCACCTCAACAGCCTTGTGTGGTGGAAAATTCCACAGGGTCAGTACCATCTGAATGATAAATCTTCTCTTCATCTCAGACTAGAATGGCCCAGTGCATATCCTGAGACTGTAACCTCTTGTTCTGGACCCATAATACCAGGAGCCGAAGTAGGCCATTTGATCCATTTGAGTATGCTCTGCCAATCAATGACATCATGAGGCTGATCTGATAATCTTTAACTCTACTTTCCTGACTTTTGTTCATAATCGTTGATTCCCATACTGATTAAAAATCTGAATATCTCAGCCTTGAAAATACCTAATGACCCATTCTAGACAACCATCTGAGGCAAAGAATTCCATCGATTCTCTAGCCTTTGAAAGGAAAAAAAAATCCTTCTCATCTCTGTCAGTCGGTGAGCCTTCACTCTTAAGACTATGCCCTTTGGTCCTAGATTCTGCTAAGAGGTGAAACAATCTCTCTCTATCTACCCTGTCAATCTCCTAAGAAACTTGTATGTTTCGATAAGGTCATCTGTCATTCTTGTAAACTCCATTGAATACAGGCCCAACCTACTCAATGTCTCCCAAAAGAAAATCTTGTCATATGTGAAATCACCTATCAAACATTTTCTGGGTTGTCGCTAGTGCCAGAATATGTTTTCTTCATCAAGGGGGCTAAAATTGTTCACAGTATTCAAGTTGTAGTCTGACTGAAGCCTTGTATAATTTTATGAAGACCGCTGCAGTTTTCCAACACCACTCTATTTGAAATAAAAGCCAACATTCGTTTTGCCTATCCTATTACTTGGTGAACTTGGATGTGAGCATTTTGTGAGTCATGTACAAGGACACAATTCACCCATCACCTCTGTACTCACTAAACCAATAGGCTCCTGGTGATATACGAATTAGGAGCAGGTCAACTGCCCTAATATTTCTTTATGGGATGCTATGTCATATTTTGTTTTATAATATTACTGTGAAGTGTCCTGAGATGTTCTAATACCATTAAACTGTTGTAAAAACACAAATTATTGATGTTATTGAAATAAGGTACAGAAGTAAAAATTAATAAGAACAGCTTCCTTTCTGATAAATGTGGAACTCTGACTCAGAACTGTGCACTTGTTATGGCCACATGCAACGCGATTGCTCAAGCTTTCCTTACAAAGAGTCACTAAATACCTCCATGATTTCTGTGTTTTTGCCTGCCTACCAACCCTGTTAATTATTGCCACTAGAAAAGTGGAAGTAATGGCCCGTGAGGATAGTGTCCCACAGGCAGGAAGAGATCTTTAAGATCACACGAGGATAAGATTCTGCAATTCATTTTCTCCACGTAGACATGACAGTTTATCAGAATTCAAAGGTCTTGTAAGAAATTTTCTAAAAATTTAATGGGCTCCTGTATAGTGAATAACAGATCTTCTGCCTCTTGGGATTCCACTGTTCCCATCATTTGAGGATGATGATGATAAGGACACAGATGATGCTGGAAAAGAGCTGTCTGATGCTCACAAGCATCACTCAATGTCCGAGCATCCATACCATAGTGTGTCCTGAGTGCATACCACTTTTCTTACAGGCAATATCAGTGAAGGCTGTCTTTTTCTTCATGACAGAAATATGCCAGTTTTTGGAACCTGAAATGCAGCTGCCTGTCAATGTGACATTGCTGTGCATTTGCCATCTCTAAGCCAGCCTGTTTCACCTTATGAACATACTGTATTCCTTTCATCTTGGTAGACTTATCAAGCTGCCTCTTAAAGTATCTATGCTATTTGTCTCAACTATTTTACATGGTAGTAAGCTCCAAATTCTCACCACTCTCTGAGTGAATGATTATTTAAGTAATCTTTGGTTTTGCTCTTCACTGTCAAATATCTGTTCACACCTGAACTCTATAACTCGCATAAAGATCAAACAGATTTTCAAGTTCACTTCTGTCAAGAACAGAGGAACAGAAAGATGCCATTCAGCCCCTCAAATCTGCCTTGGGCCCATACCTCTTAAAGTCCTTTCTTAATAAAAATTTGTCTCTCTCGGATTTAAATTTAATAATTGATTTAGCAGTGACCACTATTTGAGGAAGGAAGTTCCAGATGTCCACTACTCTGTGTATATAAGTGCTTTCTAACATCTCGTCGGAATGGCCTGGCCCTAATTCTTAGATTATACCCCTGGTTCTATAATCTTCACTCAGTGGAAATAGTTTATCTTTGTCTACCCTGTCTTTCCCTGTTAATATCCTGAAAATCTCGACTAGATCACCCTTTAACCTTCTAAATTCTAGAGAATAAAGGCCTAATTTGTCTAATCTCTCCTCATAACCTAACTACTGAAGTCCAGTATAATCCTTGTAAACCTGCGCTGAACTCCTGCCAGGGCCAAAGTACCCTACCTAAGGTGTGGTTCCCAGATCTGCTCAAAGTTCTCTAAATGGGATCTAACTAGGGTTTTGTATAACTGCAGCATAATGTCTGCATCCTTATACTCCAGACCTTGAGCTATGAAGGCCAGCATTCCATTAGCCTTCTTGACTATTTTCTGCACCTGTTCATTGCGTTTTAAAGAGCTATGCTCCTGTACACCCAAACTTCTTTGGACATCCAATGTATTTAACGTTGTGCCCTACTAAAAACAATCCTGATGTATCCTTTTTCAGTCCGTATGGGGAAGGAGATGAAATACAATTCTAAAAATGTAGCCTTGCTAGTAGTTATGATCTCTTTGATAATTACAACATTCTGTGGGTAAATAAGTCCTAAGGAAATAAATGCATCATCTGACACAGTGAGATTAGGGTTAACAGTATTTTTAATTCATTCTTCATGTTATTTTAGAATCTGCTGCTTGAGATTTTTTTTGTGGATTTGAGTCACTTTTATGTGAGGACAGCTGGTGATCCAGAATTACCATTTCATGAGAAAATAATTAGACACAATTTCCATATCAATCTTTCCTGCAGACCTGTGCGTGGGTGTGAAAGCATCCTTTGGCAGTAAGTGTGCTAACCAGAGTTACTATTAATCCATGACATAATTTTCTGTGTTCTTGAATGGTATTTCCTGCCAACAGGAAGACGTGCTGCAAAAACATCTCAGCCAATTTTCTCCTGTTCCCTCTCTCCTGAAGATATTGCTTCTTGCGACAGTCTGTGCTCAAGGGGTTACACATTTGGAGAACCAAAAAAAATGATTGAGAGTGTGGAAGGGAGGAGCATTACAGAATATCTTTGTTATACCTTTGCCAAGCTCTGCAAGTATATTCTATTGAAAGCAAACTATGGTGAACACTTTGGATGATTTGAAGCAGCACGCCTAAAGATCCTTAGGATAATTACTATGATACATTGTTTTAGTTGAGGTCATTATCCTCTGGAGAGAAAAGATGAAATTTTCCTGACTTAATGTGGTATTATTTTGCTATGCTTCTCCTCTGTGCCTCCCTTTTCATGGATTCATTGACTTCTCAGTTAAGTCCTATTCGTCAGGTGGTGATATATTCCACAAGGGGCAATAATTCAACTTGAGCCAAGCTGGTGGTGGTCAAGTCTTATGGGCTGCACCTGGGAGCTCTCTCCAAATAGGGATGGCAGGTGGGCTTTACAGGCTGGGGAGGACCATTGGGAGCCCTGAGGGTTGTGGGTTATGAGTTGTGGATGGAGGGAAGAAAGGACAACTATGTGTGGCCATAGCTGCCAGACCATCATTATGGAGGCTGTGGCCGTTGAATACCTGTGGTTCAGATCGGGGTGAACTGAAGAGGTTCTCATTTGCCCTGTCTCCTGGCTTCTGCTGGTCTTTGGCCTCTGTGTGCAGCCTGTTCACTTTGAGAAGGATCCACTCATGTGCCCACCAAGTGGCCATTGAATTAATCTTAATGACCTATCTGCTGCTGCCATGTGTGTAGTTGGTGCCTGTTTGACAC
>NW_025971834.1:0-10217 GCF_021869965.1 Rhincodon typus
TTCTTCAGAAATGGCCATTTCTGAAGAAGGGTCTAGGCCCGAAACGTCAGCTTGCCTGATCCACTGATGCTGCTTGGCCTGCTGTGTTCATCCAGCTCTACACTTTGTAGTTTTATAAATCCCATTTTAAGATTGGCTATGAAAAGAATTGGCAAAGCTGAACATAGATTGCCTAAAGCAATGTAAAGATGACTTGGTGAAGCACGATGGCAGCTGTGAAATTTGCTTACAGAAGGTAATGAAATGAGTTTGGCCAGCATAGAAACTTGCTGCTGGGACAGTGCACCGGGCTGGATCAGGTACAGGAGCACATTCAGTTTTGTTTGGAGATTGCAAATTGGAGATAATAAAAATGTGAGCAGTCATGGAATGAGAAGATAGCTGAGCAAGGACATTGATACTGACTTCAACAGCTTTCCGTTTTTTGAATTAAGATCATTTCAGTTCATTATTGCAGCAGGAGAGTAGAAACCTGTGACTTGTGGTCTTAAATATTGTGGGAATTTCAAGAAGCTGAACAGCCAGGGTCACTCCAGCTCAAGTATACTCAATGTGTGAAGCAGTTGGAGACACTCCACACTACGTAAACAAGGAAGGTTCCTGGAGAGGTTCCCGGAGACCACATTGTAGGAACTGATGACCCTGCAGCCACTCTGGAACAATGGGAACAAGAATGAAACTTAACACCAAATTGAAGAGGAGGGAAAAGTTCAGTGAAAATGTGAAAAGTTGAAAGAGGGCATAAATATCCAGCAAAAATGTAGACAGATGTAGGAAAATGTGAAGTAACACATTTCAGAAGATGGTCGAAAGGAAGTACTGTTCAAACTGTTAGGTTTTAAAGAATTAGAGGAAGATAGAGTCCCTCACGTGACCTACACACTTAAGTAAGGTACCATCGGCAATGGTTAAGACTAAAACCAAACACAGCTTGGTATTCTATCTATAGCCAAAGATACGTAACTAAGGAAGTAATAATGTTGAAATGGTAAACTACAGCTAGATTATTGTGCACAGTTTTGGACATAGTATTTAGAGGGAAAGCATGTTTAAAACTCTGCAAACAAGGAAGCTATTCAAGATTTAGTTTGACTGACATGTCATCTTAAAACAAAACATCCAAAGAAATGTGAAATAATAGTGCAAGCATCATTGAGGATAAATTTAAAATGTACATATATCGTGTTTTCCATGATCACAATCGGTCTCAAAGCTTTCTCTGACCATAGAAAAATTACACCACAAACAGAGACCAAGCACACCGTCAGCTGAAGAAACTAACTGCCCATTCTAGTCCCACTCAGCAGCTCCTTGTCCATGGCTTTGAACTACTTTTGAAATGCAGTCACTATTGTAATACATGAAACACTGCAGCCAATTTGCATATTGCCAGCTTTCACACAACCCTAAACTATTTTTCTAACTTTGATTGAATGATTAAATATTGACCAGAACACAAAGGATAGCATTGTGCTTTTCTTTCAGATAATACATTGAGATCTTTCATGTGCATCTGAGAGGGCATTCAAGACCTGTCTGATCCAAAAATTGTCACCCCTGATAACGAAACCTCAGTACTACACTTGCCTGTTAGTTTTGATAATTTTGTGCTCAAGTCCTGGAATGCAACTTGAGCCAAGAGCCCTGTCATTCTGAGATGAGGTCTCTATCAACTGAATAATAGCTGATGGTGAAATTTAAAAAAAAATCAGTAGAACACTGGAAAAGTGCCTCAGAGTATGTGCACTTACAGAAAACCCAGATAAAAAGCTCTTCAATGCAGCGTCAGGTCATTATTATGGTTGGAGATGTGTTTCAACAGAGAGATCCATGGACAATCATGAAGAAATAATTGTATGCATAATTAATTATGCATACAATTTGTACTTGTATGCATAAATCACCTGTGCACAGAACTTGGGATCTTTTAAGGGTGCATGTTGCACACTTATCTGCTTGCATGTATGCTGGAAAATTCAGGTGCACAATTTATATTCACCAGACTGTTATAAAATGAAGTGTGTGCAATACCACAGGATTATAGAGCTTGGAATGTGTGTTGCAATTTGTTGGATTGAGCCTTCTAAATCTCGGCTACAGCACAGGAATGACAGAAAGTGAATATTGTGTGGAAATGAAAATTGGATAGTGTATTAACTCACATACTAGTCATTAAATTTTATAATGTGAATTTGAAAGGAATGTGCCATTTGCAAAATGCTCAATATTTTTAAATAATATGAGGAATTATGAGAAATTCTTTCCATGGCAGGAGGGTCAAAAACCAGAAGAAACACATTTTAGATAACTGGCAAAAGGACTAGAGAAGAGGCAGATTTCTTTTTTATACAGAAACCGTGATTTGAAGTGCACCATTGGAAGAATGGCGAAAATGTGTTCAATAAATTACTTCCCAAAGAAAAAAAAGTAGAGCAATGAGGAAAGAGCACAGAATTGGGATTAATTGGACAGTTCTTCCAAACAACCAGCACAGCTATAATAAGTTGAATGGCTTTCAATGCTGTAAGACAATAGATCTGATCCCTGAACTTACAATATTTTGTTTTTGTGTTAGTTTTGAAATTGTAGAAGATTACATTGTGGTTAATTCTGTTCAGTTTATGCTCGTATAGTCTCCAAGCAAAGTCTCTGAAAAGTATCTTTTCTCCGATGCACATGGTTTCTGGTCTATTCATATTTTACATGCTCCTTAGGAATTATTGTTGTTATATTTATGTGGAATATTATTTCATATTGATGTAATATTGCTTCATTCTCATCTTACTAGCATTTCCTGTAATAATCATTTGAAAAGTTCTATTCTGATTGAGGGGTTTGATCCAAATTGAATGCTGTAATGGAAGAAACCCTGGTTGTCGTACTGTGCTACTATTTCAGAATTCCTGCAATTGCTGCCAAAGTAGCACATAATGCAGAGATAACAAGGTGTAGAGCTGGATGAACGCAGCAGGCCAAGCAGCATCATAGGAGCAGGAAGGCTGACGTTTCGGGCCTAGACCCTTCATCAGAAATGGGGGAGGGGAAGGGGGTTCTGAAATAAATAGGGAGAGAGGGGGAGGCGGATAGAAGATGGATAGAGGAGAAGATAGGTGGAGAAGAAACAGACAAGTGAAAGAGGCGGGGATGGAGCCAGTAAAGGTGAGTGTAGGTGGGGTGGTAGGGAGGAGATAGGTCAGTCCAGGGAGGATGGACAGGTCAAGGGGGCGGGATGAGGTTAGTAGGTAGGCGATGGGGGTGCGGCTTAATGTGGGAGGAGGGGATAGGTGGGAGGAAGAACAGGTTAGGGAGGCAGGGACGAGCTGGACTGGTCTTGGGATGCGGTCGGGGGAGGGGAGATTTTGAAGCTTGTGAAATCCACATTGATACCATTGGGCTGCAGGGTTCCCAAGCGGAATATGAGTTGCTGTTCCTGCAACCTTCGGGTGGCATCATTGTGGCACTGCAGGAGGCCCAGGATGGACATGTCGTCTGAGGAATGGGAGGGGGAGTTGAAATGGTTCGCCACTGGGAGGTGCAGTTGTTTATTGCGAACTGAGCTTAGGTGTTCTGCAGAGCGGTCCCCAAGCCTCCTACCTACTAACCTCATCCCGCCCCCTTGACCTGTCCGTCCTCCCCGGACTGACCATCTCCTCCCTACCTCCCCACCTACACTCACCTTTACTGGCTCCATCCCCGCCTCTTTGACCTGTCTGTTTCCTCTCCACCTATCTTCTCTTCTATCCGTCTCCCCCTCTCTCCCTATTTATTTCAGAATGCCCTTCCCCTCCCCCATTTCTGAAGAAGGGTCGAGGCCCGAAACGTCAGCCTTCCTGCTCCTATGATGCTGCTTGGCCTGCTGTGTTCATCCAGCTCCACACCTTGTTATCTCAGATTCTCCAGCATCTGCAGTTCCTACTATCTCTAGCACATGATGCAGTGGCTTTCCTTATACACTGGTCAGACCTGGTCATTAATGCCAATCAGCAAAGTCAATGCTATACTGTGCTTGAAAGAAAGGATACATGTTGCGCCAACACTGATGATAAAGCCGATTAATAGTCCTTTGAACAGTAAAAGAATAAAAGCAAACAGGTGGGAAATGAGAGTCTGGACAGTATCATCTGTAATTCCTCTCTTCAGACTTTTAAGTGCTTTTGAAGAACACTTAGTGAATAATGAACATCATATATTATGTGAGTTTTTAGTAATATGCAATAGCGATATTTCAAAGAGTAGTATTAAAAATGTGCCTAAATTGACTGAGAGTGTGCCAGCTATTAACAGAAGTTTTTCCATGTTAAAAGATTGGAGTTTTAATATTTGACTGTTTATCGGTTTTGTTTAAGCTGGATGCTGATATTTAAGTCACTATGACCATGACTTGCATGATTATTGTCTGATCTCAAAATGTCACGTAAAATAAATTTGTAACTTATCTCTCTGATTATAACGGGAAAGTTAATTTGCACCACATAGTGCTGTTGAAACTTTACTTTGTCTTGGGCACTGGACTGTGGTTTCCTACTGTTGTAGCTAGGAGAATAAAGCATGGATAGCTATCAACTTTTCTATCTGGTGGTAGCAGGAAAAGTATTGACCAAGCCCAGCATCTTAACTTGTTTGAGAGAGGAAAGCAAATTTCCAGTACTCAGTTGTATGAAGTTAAGAGAAAAGTGCTAAGTTCCAAGTAGTAGGTGATTCAATGCTTGTATTCTTAAATTGTGTCAAAGTTAGGAATGTCCAGTCGATAAGATTGTAGTTGTGTAACAGTCTGATTTACATACAATATTTCTCTGAAATGCAATCAAACAAATTATGAAGCAACAATTAAAATTGCTTGATGTGAATGTTCCAGAGCAGTACTCAAATGAAGAATTAGCAGAAAATGTGAAAGACAAATTGACGTAGAGAATTCAAGAAGACAAGGCTGTGTGATAATGTATTGTTATCATTTGGTAATTTGGATTTTAAAATAGAGCTGAAATAGATGCATGGTTTCAGTTGTGTGAAGGTAAATGTTTTGTTAAAAGGTGTGAAAGTTATTTGGAACATTGGACTAAAGACACCATTTCCAGGAAGACATGAGAGTTAAGTTGTGTGTCTAGCAGGATACTTATGGTGTTAGTTTTAAAATGTTTACAAGGTTGAACATGACATGAAGCAAAAGAGACCAGGAGGCATTAATGGGTTTGAGTTCAGTTCTGAATCAGGTTGCAATTCAGAGCAATCAGCTTTTCAGTTCAGAGAGCGGTTCCACCCAAGCTCTGAACAGGTTCGTTGATGAAGCCTCCAAGCTATGAGGATTTCTGAAGATATTTTCAAGCTGTCAGAACAGAAAATGATTTTTGACCATTAGAAGTGGAAATATTTCTCTTGGCTATCAAAACTGGAAAGAGTTTTGGGATTGTCACAAGAGCCTGAATTTTACATTCAGCAGCAAAGGGATGGCACTCATTGCTAACGTTAAAGAAACTGCAAACAAAGTTTGATTTAATTTGATTTATTATTGTTACATGCACCTAAGTACAGTGAAACATTTTGTTTTGCATTCAGTACTGCAGATTATACCATACAAAGACCACAAGGATCATAAGAGTGATTGAGCAGAGCAAGGAATACAAAGTTACGGCTGCAAACAAGGTATGCGAGAAATACAGAGTTAGGGCTGCAAACAGGGTGTACAAAAAGCTAGATCAGCATTAGATTTGAAATTTGAGAGGTTCGTTCGGAAGACTAATAACAGCAGGGAAGAAGCTGTTCTTGAATCTGTTGGTAAGTGGGTTTAAGCTTTTGTATCTTCTACCTGACAGAAGAGGTTGGAAGATATAATGACCGGGGTGGGAGTCTTTGATGATCTTGGCTGCCTTTCCACAGCAACGAGAAATGTAGATAGAGTCATTGGATGGAAGGTTGGCTTGCGTGATTGTCTGGACTGTGTTCACAACTTTCTGTAGTTTCTTACAGTCCTGGGCAGAGCAGGTTGTTGTGTCAAGCCGTGATTTATCCAGATAGAATGCTTTCTATGGTGCATCTGTAAAAGTTGGTGAGAGTTGTTATGGACATGCCAAATTCCCTTAGCCTCCCGAGGAAGAAGAGAAGTTTGTCCGATCTTTGTGAAGTGGATTATTCTTTTCCTGAAATTAATTAAAATGTGATGTCAAGTCAAGGAAAAATTTCTTCAGCAGTAATGTTGTCAGGCAGACAACTCACATCGCCAATAACTCACATTGAGGTATAGGCAGTCCCTGAGTTCAAACAAAGTTTGTACACAAGTTGGAACACAATGCAGGACAATACAAAAAAGCAATTTGCACGTACAAGGACAAAGAAACATTCATATGTCGGATCTTTAATCATTAATACGTACCTGCATGGGATCGCATTCATAATTCGGAGATTCATAAATCAGTCACCCCCTGCGTTTTCAATGACAGCAAATTAAGAAGTCACCACTGGTTATCCTTGACTCAATTAAGTTTTACAAAGAGCAAAATAAATAATTGAGGCGTACATGTGGGAATCAAGATTAGTATCATTATCATAGTGTTGAGACGTAAGATATGAAGTTAGTTTTCCAGGGCCAGGGAAGCTTTTCAGAAATATTTGAGCACTGAGAATTAAAAATCCAGTCACTTCATTGAACATTTTTTCAAGGGATTCTGCAGTGTCACGAGTCTTAAAAGAGCATACTCTCTTCAATTCAGTAATTTCTACTGGATTAATTTTATTTGTTTTTGGGATATGAACACTGCAGGCGAGATCAGCATTTATTGCAAAACCCTAAATGCCATGGTGGTGAGCCACTGCCTTGAAATGCTGAAGTCCTTATGATGTCGGCATACCCACAGTGTTACGGGGAGTGAGTTCCATGATTTTTATCCAGCAACAGTGCAGGAATGTAAGAATGTAAGAATGTTGTTTCAGGTCAGGATTGTATGTGAGTTGTAGGAGAACTGGCAGAAGATTATGTCCCTATGCACCTGCTGCTTTTGCACATCTAAATGTTAGAGGCTGTGGTTTGGAAGATGCTATTAAATAAATGAAGCCTTGGTAAGTTGCTGCCCCTGCGCAGCAGTGGTGGAGAATGTATCAAGTAAGGAGGTAAAACTGTTATTAAACAAGCAGGATGCTTTGTCTTCGATGGTGTCAGCTTCTTTAGCGTTGTTGGAGCCGTACTCATCCAGGCAAGTGAGTGCTCCATCACACACTTGACTCGTGTTCTGCAGATGGTGTCACTTACAGACAGGAGTTGATATTGTTATCCTTCTGGCTGTAATGAGTAATGCAGATCACCATGTTGAGTCTATCCACATGCATTCATGATAATGTACTGGGTTTTGTTTGGAAGTAGTTAGGTTTGTGACAAATAAACCACAGATGATCAGAGAAACAGGTCACCTTTTCTTTTGATCAGATTGGATAGGTTGCCTATAATCTGTGTCCTAGATGTGCTCCATCATGGTGGGAACAAATTTGAGGTAATTTTGAATAAAATATGCAGAGTGATAGAATAAAATCATCCGTGATTATTTTATGGACTGCTTTGCAACTGTGTACATTTTGGTGAATCAAGAGATGAGTTATCTTCCACAGAATTCCAAATCTCCAATTGGCTCTTTTGGCCACGATATTTATATGGTCAGTTTGGTTCAATTTCTGCACAATGATGATGGTGGGAGATTCAGTGATGCAGTTTAATGTCATGGGTAGATGATTAGCTTCTCTCTTGTGGGAAAATGTTGTTACCGGGCATTAGCGTAGCACAAATATTACCCGTCACTTATCATACCAAGCCTGAATGTTGTCCCGGATACTGCTGCAGTATCTGAGGAGTTGCAAATAGCATTCGACCCCACTCAATCAGCAGTGAACATCCATTGTTCTAATCTTATGATAGAGAAAAGATCATTGATGAACAAGCTGAAGATTGAAGGGCTAAGGATACTGGTCCTGCAGATGTTTATCTTGCCAAGATCACAAGCAGCTTCTGCTGTGCTAGCTTTGATTCAGACGAGTGGAGAATTTTCCCTCCTGACTCCCATTGACTTCAAGTTTACAAGTGCTCCTTGATGCCGCTCAAATGCTGCTTTGATGTTACATGCAGCCACCTTACCCCTGGAATTCAGTTCATGTTTGGATCAAAAATGTAATGAGTTGGAGCTGAGAGGCCCTGGTGGAACCAGTCTGCAGGAACCTGAACATCACACTTTATGCAGCAGTGTATCACTGACAGCAGGAATTTAACTGCACATGTGTCCGCAGCAGAAGGTGCTGTCAGTTTCAGAGGAGTATTGATGGTGAAAGCTGACAGTTTCACTGTCAAAATTACTGCAAAATCTGGTTCAACATTTTTCAACCTTCCACATGTACAACATCTCCTTCACAAATGTGAAAATAATTAACAGAAAATGGACGAGAGATTTAAAGCAGCACAGTGGGGGAAATAGAGGCCAAACAAAAGCAAAAAGATAAGTGAAACTGAGCAAAGAAGAAATTTGCTGGTAATTATAGCAGCCTCTATCAGAATTGTAATAATTAGATATTTTATTTTCAGTTAATGATTTGTTCATGTCATACTGTGTTTCTTTATTTGAAATTGATATTCAACATTAAGCGTTGCTATTTCCTGATTTTTTTTGGAATTAAAGTTGAAGCATAAAATGTGTATCTCATTACAGTGTGGTTGGACACAGTATGGATAACAGTCAGGAATAATTAACAACATAAGTATGTCGATTGATTTCCATCTAATTTATGGAGTTTAACCTTTGCTCCAGATGAACAAATTAATGCCAGTGCTATAGCTGTCATACACCGTTTTCAAAATATGAATTTATCAAAGAAAACCAATCTACAATGGATTGCAGATCAAGTTCATGTTATTACATTTAAGTAATCAATATGTGATGATTGACTCCATGGTCAATAACATACATTATTCTAGACCAGAATATGTTTATGCATTCATAATAAGTGTGCTTTTTACTATCTTTCGTCTTATGCAATTATTAAAGCAAGTATGTTAATTTATATCTGAAACAAGTTGCCCTGATTATAGTATGCTCTTTAAGAGCCAGCCAAAAAGCATATATTAATTAAGTAGCCAAAAAACTGGAGATGCTCACTCATTTCAGCTGACCAGCTGTGTGCAACCATTGTCTTTGAAGATTGCTACTTAGCTACTAATTGTAGTCTGAACAGCTGCTCTAGTGTACTCTGCTCTCAACCATTTCATTTCTAATATGATTGTAAATGATGTAGGGAAAAAAAAGTGCAGAAATAGCCTAATGGGGCAGAAATTATTCATTTGGAAAGTCTGATTTATTTTTACAGCTATATTCCTTTCAAAAATGATGGCGTTTTGCTGAGCAGAAATGGATGACCATGGTCAAAGCTGCTTATAGTAGCTTATTGAATACTTGACTCATTAGGACTTAATTCCTCCTCTTTCACAGGATTTGGGGGTCATTGTCTAGGTCAGCATTTATTTCCCATCCCTAAGAAGATTATGGTAACTATCTTACAGAACCACTGCAATCTACATAAAGCAGGTACTTTCACAGGGGTGTTAAGAAGAAAGATACAGGATTTTGATCAGTGAAAGTGAAGAAACAGGATAACTAAGAGAGAAGCTTTCAGATGCTGGTGCTGTCCGGGATCTGTTCCATTATCTTTCTAGGTGGTAAAAGCAATGGGTTCAGAAGATGCTGTGGTGAATTGCAACTGAGTATCTAATGAATTGTACACATTTTTGGTAGAGGCAATGAACATTAACAGTGGTGACTGAGGCACCAATCAAGTGGGCTGCTTTCTCCTCGGTAGCATTGAACTTCTTGAGAATTATGGGAGCTTCACATCCAAGAAAGTGGGTCACAATCCTTACTTGTGCTTTGTAGACAGGCATTGGAGAGTCAGGAGAGGAGTTAATTGACTCAGAATCCCCAGTGTCTGCCCTGCTGTTGTAACCACATAATTTATATTGTTGATCCAGTTCAGTTTTTCATCAATGGTAACCCCCAAGATTGTAATAGTGGGGTCTTCAGTGATGATAAAGGTGTTAAATGTCAAGGGAAGATTTTCTTGTTGAAGATGATCATTGACTGGTACTTATGTGACATGACTGTTACTTGTCGCCTATCAGCCCATATCTAATATTATTCATAGAACATAGAACATTACAGCGCAGTACAGGCCCTTCGGCCCTCGATGTTGCGCCG
>NW_025971835.1:0-10215 GCF_021869965.1 Rhincodon typus
GGTGAGGGAGTGAGAGTGGGTGAGGGACGGGGAGAGGAGAACGATGGGGAGAGGGAGAGAGGAGGGTGGGCAGAGGGAGGGACAATGGTGCAAAGAGAAAAGGGTGGAGAGACAGAGTAGGCAGGGGAGAGGGAGAGGGGAGGAGAGAGAGGAGGAGTGGGTGAGAGGAAGGGAGAAGGGACGGGGTAGTGGGTGGGCGAGGGTTGGCAAGAAGAAAGAGATGGGGAGAGGGAAAGGACAGAGGAGGGATGAAGGTTGGGGAGGCGATGTGGGAGGTGGGATAGAAGGGTGCAGAGATCAGTGAGGGAGGCGGTAGAGGGAGTGATGCAGGGGGTTTGCAGGTGAGGTGGTGGAGGTGACGGAGAGGGAAGGTGAGAGTAGATAGGGAGCTAGTTAGTGGAGGGACAGGGAGAGAAGGGGAAGGGGAATGGGATTGGGGGATGGTGGGAGTGAGAGGAGGAGGGGTGCATGGGAAAGGGGGAGTGGGAGAGGGAGAGGAAAGGGAGGGTAAAAGGAAAGGGAGTGTAGAGAAAGGAGTAGGGAGAGCGAGTGAGGGTGGGGGGCAGTTGGAGTGGGAGAAGGACGGGGAAAGGGGAGGGAGGTGGGGAGAGGGACAAGGGGTAGGGGGAGAGAGAGGGAGCTTGTTGGGAGAGATGGTGAGGAGAAGGGACGAGGAAGTGGGATGGGGGTGAGAGGGAGGGAATGGAAGAGGAAGGGTGTGGAGGGAAAAAGAGGGATGGGGCAGAGGAGGGATGTGACGAGAGGGGGAGAGGGAGTGGTCAGAGAGGGGGTGGGGAAGGAGAGGTGAGAGGAAGTGGGTAGAGGGAGCAGGAGAGGAAAGTGATGGGGAGAAGGAGAGAGAGTGAGCTGGAGAAGGAGGATGGGTAGAGGAGAGGGATGTAGACAGGAGGAGGGGGAGGGGGACAAGGCATGAGCAGGGAGAGAGGGGTATGGGAGGGGGAGAGTGGGAGGTTGGGGGACAGAAGTGAGAGTGAGGGAGAGTGGAGAGGGAGAAGGGAAACAGGGAGGAAGGGTGGAGGGAGGGTAGGGAAATGGATGAAGGGTAAGGGAGGGGTGGAGAGATGGGGAGGGATAAAGAGGAAAGGGGTAGGGAGGAAGAGATAGGGAGAAGGCAGGTTTAGGGAGGGAGTGAGAGGGAGGGAGTGTGGAACAGAGTGGAAGATGGAGGAATAGGATCAGAGAGAAGGTGAGAGATTGTGACAGTAAAGATGAGAGAGGGCAGGAGGGAGAGGGTGAGAGAGAGGTGGGAGAGCATGAGAGCGACAGTCGGGGAGTGAGATTGGGGGGCGTGGAGAGAGAGAGAGAAAGGAGAGATTGGTGTGGGACAGTGGGTGGTCCAGTGAGGGTGGGATGGACGTCCCAACAGGGATCGAGAGCAATCTGAGCAGGGGCAGATAGACCAAAGCGAGACCAAGGATGGACAAAGAGGAAGGTCCAAGGCTGAACAGAAGGAGGAAGTTCGGTAGTGTGAGAGTGTAACAACATAAAAAGGAAAGAGGATTGTCCAAGGAAGTGTAGACTGACATCCAAGAGGCCCAAGGAGGGAGAGGGTGGTCTAAGGAGAGAGAGAGAGAGAGTGTAAGAGTGCTCCAATGACAGGCAGGGCTTTGTCCAAGGCATCTGGACATAGAGTAACTGATAGCTGGCAATGAGATACAGACCGGAATCTCATCAAAGGAATCATGGTGCACAGACAGAATAACTGGTACCCAAGACTGGAATTTAATAATTAGCTGAGGGGTTTGTGTTTATATTTGAAATAACTGTTGCCTGAGAGTGAGTTATAAGGCTGCAGTCTGTTCTAGAGGTTTCAGGCTGTCACTGGTGAGTGTGTTTCTTTCTGCGAGTATTTGGCTTTTATTTTTAGGAGGTGATTTGTCTGTGTGTGTGTGTCAGACAGCGCATAGACCATCGAGTGAGTTATATGTGTATGTCAGTGTGTGTGAGGCAGAGAGAGAGAGAGAGACAGTGCATCACTAAGTGGTGTGTCATCATCTCTGTGTTACTGTGTGTACATCACAGAGATTTGTTTTCTGTGTTTGTGTGTATGTGACAGTGTACATATCTGATAGATGTGTGTGTGTAAGAGACTGTCCATGCCTCAGTCCCATGTGTTCATCAGAGTGCACATTTGCCTGTGTTAATGTGCATAGTGCTAATCTATTACAAGATGTGTTTCCATGAAGGTTAACCAGGCCAATGTCAAAGCAGACCTTCTGTTTCTGCAGGAGTGCATGATACCACACCTCAGCAGCTACAGGAAATGGTTAAGCTTGTGGGCCCACGTGTCTTCGATTTGGTTGGGGTGTAATGATTGCTGTTCTTCTGGCCTGGGTATTCTGCTGTGTGGAGGCAACTACACCAGCTCCGAGGTTAAGCACGTGAAGAGTGAACGCAGCAGGCGTTATGTACAGAAATGCTCCCTTGAAACTAATTATTGTGTATGCTCCGGTGGTAAAGAGTAACATCCAGGTCTTCTGCGACAGCTGCCACTGCTGCTGATGACGTCCAACCTGATCGTTCTGGTGGCAGACTTTAACTGCATCATTGATGCGGATTGATGATCTAGAGGGGCTGATTGCAAACTGGAAGCTGGATTCCTGATGGAAATGTTTAAAGCTGCATGCCAAGCTGCATCATGTCTTCAGCATCCCTGTGCACACATGGTTGCAACCAGATGGGTTGATCTAATCAAGAATATATTTCCTGTTTGTGTCCCGCATATTCTAGGTCAGATCCACCGATGTCAAGCTGGTATTTGTCTCTGATCACTACCTCCTGCTGGCCAACTATCACCTACAGGTGACCAGCAGGCCAGCAAGGGAATGTGGAAGCTAAACGTGAAACTGTTGACTCCAGAAAACATTGAGGAGCTCAAAAGGGCTTACACAGTTTGAAGAGCTGTGACGCCCCACTTTGAGTCTCTAGCACACTGGTAGGAAACAGTCAAAGGGAACATCAAGAGGTTCTTTTAAGTATACAGAAGGCAAGAGAGAGATGGGGGAAACTGTGTAAACTTTGAAAAAGCATGTAGAACCTACTCGTGCTGCAGACGATGGGGTCAAAGTCAAGGAGGATTTCCAGGAGGTGAAGATCCAGCAAGTCTTGCCCTCTGCCTCGGAGGCCTTCGAGATAATCTTTTAGTCTAGGGTCCACACTGTAGAACAGGATGAGACATGCTTATGTTTCTTCTTCCAGAAAGTGCGCAAGGAGAACTCAGTGATCAGCAATCTGAAGGAAGATCAGCAAATCCTTTTATGCCAGACTGATTGACACGAAGCCCACAACTGTTCCTGTCCTCTATCATGGAGTTCTTAGATGAAAGCATGTAGGAGAGGCTGGACCAGTTGTTATCTCTGAATGAGCTGACCAAGCACCTAAAGTCCTCCTGGAAGCGACAGTTTACTGGCCAAGTTGTATTCAGTTGTGTGGACTTGATTGGCCAGGACCTGCAGGACACGTAAGGTAGTATGCTTCTGGCAGGTAGCATGTGCAAATCCATGAGGAAAGGTGTCATCACCCTCATCTGCAAGTGGAAGGGGGAGAGGGAGGAAATTAGAAATTGGTAACTAATTTCACTGTTGAATGCAGATTACAAATTCCTGTCTAAGGTCATCACCAAGCAGGCCAGATCTACTTTGGGATTGGTGATTCACCCCATCCAAACCTGTGCAGTACTGTGCACAACGATCTCATTGAGAGCCTTGCGCTCCACAGGGATACGATCACCTATATGCAGGACAGGGGGCTGGACACCTGCCTCATCAGCCTGGACCAGGAGAAGGCCTTTGGCAGGATATCCCACACGTACTTGTGGGACATTGTATCCCGCATATTCTAGGCCAGATCCACCGACGTAAAGCTGGTATTCTTCTCTGATCACTGCCAAAATGGACATTGGGGATGGAATCTGAAATTGGATCTGACTGCTGTACATCAACACCAGTAGTGCGGTCTTAATCAATGGGTGGGAATCAGAAAGCTTCCAGATCAGATCTGGAGTCAGGCAGGGCTGCCCACTCCCTCCTACCTTGTATGTGTGCTGTACAGAGCCTTTTGCCAAATCCATAGGATGGATGTGAGCCTGAGATGGGTATCAATTCCAGGCAGTGGAGGTCTGTGGGTCAAAGCCTCCCTGCATACATGGATGATGTTGCCATTTTCTGCTAGGAGTGTGCAGACTCATGAGCATCTGTGAGCAGTTTGAACAGGCCTCGGGAGCCAAAATAAGACGAGGCATGAGTGAGGCTATGATCTTTGGCAACTGGGCTGACTAATCCTTTATCCCCTTCACCATCAGGACAGATTATCTGAAGGTGCTGGGAATACGATTCAGAGGCATATGCAAAAACTTGAGAGGAGTGTATCATCAAAGTGAGACAGAAACTGGGCAGATGAGAGCACTGCTCCCTCTCGATTGCAAGTAAAAACCTGATCATCAAATATGAGGTACTCTTGGTGTTTTATGTGGCACAGGTCTGGCTAATTCCTAGAACCTGTGCCATTGCAGTCACCTGAGCCATCTTCCACTTAATGTGAAAGTCTAAAATGTCCTGATGAAGGGTCTGCGTCCAAAACGTCGAATCTCCTGCTCCTCTGATGCTGCCTGTCATGCTGTGTTCCTCCAGCTCCACACTGTATTGACTTTGGTCTAACATGGATTGTGTCCTCAGAAATGGCATGTTCAAGGCTCCAGATAAGTGGGCGGAACAAAGTTGCCAATGCTGCCCTCATCCTGTGGCAACCTTTGAGTGCAGTTACATCAAGCTGTGCATAGACCCCGGGTATGCAAATACCAAGTGTCACTATGTACTAAGGTTCTACCTGTCCCTAGTATTGCAAAGATTGGGACTGGCCATTGCAGAATGCCTCATAACCAGAACTTTCCAACAAGGGCCAAGACAACTCTTTCTTGGTGGTGAGGAGGGCACTACCGGTGAGATCTTTCTTGTACAGTATGCCTGGACTCTCTGTGCCACTGCTCACTGCCCTTGAAGTGGCTGCAGTGGGGTAGAAACTGTTACACACCTCCTTTTGGAATGTGCCTTTGCAAAGGAAATCTGGAGAGAGATGCAATGGTTTTTGTTGAGGTTCATCCTGAGCATCACTGTGACGCAAGACTCTGTGCTCTACGGTCTGTTCCCTGGGTCGCACAGTAACACAAACATCGACTAAGCCTGGAAGACCATCAACTCGATGAAAGATGCTCTTTTGATCTATCCAAAACTTGTTGGTCTTCCTGAGCAAGTAGTGGACTTTGACCAGGTGCTATAGACTGGCACATTCCAAGGTCTATGTGCTGAGGGACATAAATAAAACTTGGGGCAGCAAACAGCTGTCGCCAAGGTGCAGTGGAGAAAGACCACCGACTAAGGCCTTTCAGCCAAAATATAACGGGGTCCTTTCAGTTATAAGACCTTCCCAATGCCTCAAATGTATGTAAATATAGTCTTGTATAAGTAAGAAATGCCTTGGGTTAGTTTGTTCTCCATATGTAAAGACTACAAAATTGAACTGCTCTAGTGACCATGTATGATTTTAAACATTTTTTATGAATAAACTATGTTTTTGAAATAATGTGAGTAGAGACAGAGTGTATATCGCTAAGTGGCATCTGTTTGTCGATGTGTGGTTGTGTGTGTGCATATCACAGTATATGCCATTGAGTGATGTGGTTTTATCTGTGTGTGTGTTGGGGGCGGGGGGCAGAGTACATCACTGAATGCTGTGTCTTAGTTTATGGGTGTCTGTTAGTTTTAATCACTAAGTGACATGTGTGTATGTATACGAAAGGTGGCATAACTCTGGAGAAGCCAGTATACTGTCACTAAGTCACCCTTTACTTACACATGTACTTACACCCTTTACCTACACAAAGCTCTGAGTGAACAGAACCTCTGACACTCCTGTTTGTATCTGTCAGCTAGGTCTCCCGGATGGAACCAGATTAACACTTCCAATCAGCAAACTCATCTTCGACGATGTTCAGCTGGTTGACTATGTTAAAATCACTACATCTCTTGCTCTCTGAGTCCATGGACATTTGCTGGTTGTCTCTTTTTTGTAGCTCCTG
The DNA here is from genome assembly GCF_021869965.1 of Rhincodon typus. NCBI lineage: Eukaryota > Metazoa > Chordata > Chondrichthyes > Orectolobiformes > Rhincodontidae > Rhincodon > Rhincodon typus. Next base: position 6,095 of record NW_025971835.1, read on the forward strand.
TGGTTTATTTTTAGCACTGGATTAGGTTCCTCCACCTCTGCCTCTGATATGAGCAGCATGTAACACATGGCAGAGTGCCTCAGAACATCTCGGAAGAAATTCATTCTCCTCTTCAGGTGGCAAAGGCTTTGAGGTGGCCACGTCCCTGTGTCCATCTCAGATTCCGAGGTACCTTCAACACGTGATAGAGAGGGAGAACCCACGGGTTCCGGAGCAGTCAGAAGGACAGACAAGGAGCGGAGCATGTTTTTCTCCTGTACCATTTGCAAGTTTGCAGCTTTAATGTGGTCCATGTCGTTGTTCAGAACCATTGTACCAACCTGAACCTTATGCATCACCGGACATGACCTCGTGTCAACTATGCCTGCTCCATATGCAGGGCCGTTCCCATGGTTTCTACACCAAACTTCATCTCCTAAAGTAAACTCTCTCTCACTCTCTCCGGAGTTTTGTGTCCAGCATTGGCATTCTTGATGCCATTTCATCACCGCCACCACCCCCCCACCAACAAAGGTCCTGGAAGATCAGATTTATCCAGGTGCAAAGTCCTCCTCTCTGACAATTCTTTCGGAGCTATCCCTATAGTTGCATGACGGTGATCCTATAATCGAATTGGGAACAGGGGAAGTTTGTTAGCTGGTGAAGCTGTAGGCTGTTCCTTTAAGCCTGCTGCAAAGTTTAGACTGCTGTTTCTGCCGGACCATTGGATGATGGCTGGTATGGAGCTGTCCTTATATTTGAATGCTATTCAACTTTTGGAAGTACTCAAATTCCCTGCTGGTAAATGATGGCCTGTTATTGGTGACCTGTTATCAGAAGGAGCCCATGTATTGCTAAAGATGTGCTCAGCTTTTCTGTCATTATTACCCTGTTTGAGGAATAAACTCCGTGCACGTCTCCGTGCACGTCTCGCCACTTTGAATGAGCGTCCACAATGACTAAGAGCATTAAGCCCATGAAATGACCTACATAGTTGATGTGTAACCGAGTCCAGGGTCATTCCCAGGAATGTGGGGAAGCTGCCGATAGTAATTTTTGTCCTTGTTGGCACTCTTGGCAAAGCCCTGCAATGCTGCTCTGCCTGTATTCAATCCTGGCCATCTTTGATGTCTTGCCAACATCTTCATTTTGGAAACCCCTGGTGGAGTTCAGCCAGGATCTGGTGGTGACCTTTGCTCGGGACAATCACTTTTGCTCCCCATAATAACATGTCTTTCTCTACTGTAATCTGGTCTGGCTTGTCCAAAAAGGTTTCATTTCTGCTTATGACGTCCCTTTGGTTTCCCCCATCACCATCAGCTATTTCAGTTTTGCTAGGACTGGATCTTTTTGTGTGCAAAGTCTGATATTGTGAGCTGTGACTGGAAGTGTGTCCAGAAACTTTAAAACAGTTATGAACTCTTCCAGTGGCAGTATCATCAGTGGTGTACCTGCCACTGGAGGCAACTCAATGCATCCGCATTTGCAACTTGGCTTCCCGGATGGTGTTCCAACTTGTAATAATATGTACTTAGTATTTGAGCACACCGCTGAAATCAACCTATGGGTGGCACTGCCTTGTCCTCTATAAGTATATCTAGCAGGGGTTTTGTGGTCTGTTATTATTACAAATTTATGTCTGCAAAAGTATTGGTGGAACTTCCTGACTCCAAATCTGACTGCCAAACCTTCCTTCTTTATCTGGGCATATTCATGCTCTGCAATAGCCAAAGTCCTGGATGCATATGCTATTGGGCATCAAGAAGACCACCATCATCCCCACAACCAAGAAAATACATGCAGTGTGCCTTAATGACTACCGCCCAATAGCTCTGACTTCAATAATCATGAAGTGCTTCGACAGGCTGGTCATGGCCCATATCAATTCCAGTATCCCAACCTGCCTCGATCCCCTACAATTTGCCTACTGACATGACAGATCCACAGAGGATGCCATATCTCTAGCTCTGCACTCATCCCTGGAACTTCTGGACGACAAAGACACCTGCATCAGACTCCTACTCGTTGACTACAGCTCCACCTTCAACAGCATTAACCCCTCCAGACTGATCTCAAAACTGCATGATCTTGCTGTATCCTCTGCAATTGGATCCTCAGCTATCTGACCCACAGGCTGTAATTAGTGAGGATAGGTAACTGCACCTCCTCCACAATAACCCTTAACACTGGAGACCCCCAAGGATACGTCCTCAGCCTCCTACTGTACTCCCTGTACACCTACAACTGTGTTGCCAAATTCTGAATGAACACCTTCTGCAAGCTTGCTGATGATACTGCCATAGTGAGACAGATATCTAACAATGACGAGTCAAAATACAGAAGGGAGATCGAGGGCTTGGTGCAATGAAAACAACCTGTCTCTAAACATTGGCAAAATTAAAGAACTGATCATCTACTTCAGAAAGAAAGGAGGAGAACACGCCCCCATCTACATGAATAGAATTGAGGTTGGGAGGGTGAAGAGCATCAAGTTCCTCGGAGTGAAGGTAACCGACGACCTTTCCTGGACTTCCTGCATAAATGTGACAGTCAAGAGGGCACAACAACGCCTCTTCTTCCTCAGACAGCTCAGGAAATTTGGCATGTCCGTAAGGTCCCTCGCCAACTTCTACAGATGCACCATTGAAAGCATACTGTCTGGGTGCATAATGGCTTGGTACAGCAACTGCTCTGCCCAGTAAGAAACTACAGAAGGTGGTGTGCACAGCCCAGAAGCCAGCCTTCCATCCATGGACTCTATTTACACAGCTCACAGCCGCGGAAAGGCGGCCAACATCATCAAAGACCCATTGCATCGTGGTAATGACCTCCTACAACCTCTTCCGTCAGGCAGAAGATACAGAAGCCTGAACACACGCACCGGCAGGTTCAGGAACAGCTTCTTTCAGGTGTTATCAGACTGTTGAATGGACTCTAGCCTCAAATAATGTAACCTGAAATGTAACCTATATGCCTCTAAGTTTTTCTGATGAGTACATCCTTTGCTTGCTGTGGTCTTCCTGTAATGCTTGTAAACAAAGCTTTTCACTGTATTTCAGTACATGTGACAATAAAACCAATCAAATCAAATCGCTACAGTATCTGCATTAATGTGTGAGAGAGAAGGAAATGTTCTTTGTGTCTCAGATGGAGGATGGAAGGAAGATCAAAAGGGAAAACCTGTGATGGCTGGAGGGCAGGAGAGACCGAAATGACAGAAGTGATATTGATGATCAAAATGGTGCAAGAGAAAGGAAAGAGGACATTTGAGAAGTGAAGTAACAAAGTATGGGGGAATAAATGGCAGGATAGCTGTCGTCTGAAAGCAACAAAACAAAACAAAATCGTGGCAGAGGTTATAATGTAAGATACTCTGTTGGGTCCTTGTAACTGTTTACAAAAGAAGCACATTCACTGTCAGATTCTGAATGAATTACCCCAACCCCATACAGCCTGCTTCTGCCTTCTCCCCGAAATCCACAATGAGGACTAGCTGAGCAGAACCAGCGTTGCTGCCTGTTCCTGACCCGCTGAACTTATTTCTTCCTACCTTGACTCAATATTTTCTTCCCACCTTGTTTCGTGTCTCCTCAGTTACATGCATGATTCTTCTAACACTTTATCCAGGTAATTATAGACCGGTGAGCCTGACGTCAGTGGTGGGGAAGCTGCTGGAGAAGATACTGAGGGATAGGATCTATTTACATTTGGAAGAAAATGGGCTTATTAGTCATAGGCAACATGGTTTTGTGCAGGGAAGGTCATGTCTTACCAACTTGATAGAATTCTTTGAGGAAGTGATAAAGTTGATAGATGAGGGAAGGGCTGTAGATGTCATATACATGGACTTCAGTAAGGCGTTTGATAAGGTTCCCCATGGTAGGCTGATGGAGAAAGTGAAGTCGCATGGGGTGCAGGGTGTACTAGCTAGATGGATAGAGAACTGGCTGGGCAACAGGAGAAGAGAGTTGTAGTGGAAGGGAGTTTCTCAAAATGGAGAGGTGTGACCAGTGGTGTTCCACAGGGATCCGTGTTGGGACCACTGTTGTTTGTGATATACATTAATGATCTGGAAGAAGGTATAGATGGTCTGATTAGCAAGTTTGCAGATGACACTAAGATTGGTGGAGTAGCAGATAGTG
>NW_025971836.1:0-10214 GCF_021869965.1 Rhincodon typus
GAAACGTCAGCCTTCCTGCTCCTGTGATGCTGCTTGGCCTGCTGTGTTCATCCAGCTCTACACCTGATTGACAATCAATCAGTTGTTTTTCCACACACCCATCCCTCCCAGAAAAACAGCTCGCCTTCTTTTGTTCTGTTGACTTGGTGAGGTGTCGAACTGTGTCCTATATACTTGAGAAGCCAGACTGTTCAAAGATGCACTGAGTCAGCACATGTTCCTTTTCACAGCACCTGTTTTGTTTAGATAAAACCGACACAGGCATATGTACCTGTAACAAAGCACACCTCCAGATCAAAGAAGAGTGAGCTTTCAAAGCCTGCACTCAGGTATCAGAAGCAGTGGGGACTTTGCTCTCTGCCCTCAAGCACACAACAGTTGTGGGTGGAAAAAAAAGAGGCAGTGTCTGTTGTGTGAACTCTCTCACTCATTTGTTATTGATTAACACGCCTAAGCACATGATCTGGCACAGACCTATCCACAAACAGTCTTGCAAACTGCACTGGTAACTCTCTGAAAGCAAGGTGACACTTGAGGTTTATGAGCTGAGCAGCTAGGAGCTGGGGAATTGCTCAGCTGCTTAAATCCATGAGCAACATGATAAAAGAAGAGCTGAAAGTCTGACTCCCGACTGCTACACAGTGACATCTGTTGAAAAAGTGTGAATGTGTAGAGATGCTGGGAATAAGACCAGGATCAGACTCTGTTACAATGATTGTCCACTCACTCTCACTGACTAGACTTCAAACTGGGTAGGTACTTTTAAAGGGGCAGAAACAGATGATCAAGGAACCCCAACATATACAAAACAGAAAAGCAGAATTATTAATTTGCCAAAGTCAAATCGTTCGTTAGATGTGTGTAGGGTCAGATTTTCGCAGTGATATGAAGATTAAATCCAGGCCTTCCCTCCGAGAGGCCTGTGAGTGAGCTGGCCCAGCCTACTGAGCTGTTTATGGCTGAAGTTGCTCGCGATGTTAGGCCTGGAACCAGCCGCTGGATCTTACCAGGGGACATGGTGGGGCAACGACCCACCGCCCAAATCTCAATTTGCCGTCTTCAGCGCCATCAACAGCAAGTTGGTGTCGCTCCTGTGGACCGCGAACCTGAGCATCGTCACCTTGGTGAGTGCCCGCCTCCTGGCTGTGTTCACCAGCCACCTGGCCCAGTGTCCCCGCTGGAAGTAAGGCAAGAAGAACAGCAGCACAATGGCGTCGCTGAAGTCGGCAAATTCGACAATTTCTCACTCTTCATGGCGCAAGGTGTGTGTCCCCAAGGGGGAATGATTCTGATTTTATTTAGTTAGCAACTGTACCGTCCACGTGAATGGGTTACCGTGTCTTGATTACAGCAAGAGATGGGAGATAGAGCAGATCTGGGCACCACGCCTTGGTAAGGATATGTTGGCCTTGGAGGGAGTATAACATTGGTTTACAAGAATGATACCGGACTTCAGGTTTTTTTTAAAATTCATCCACGGGATGAGAGCATCACTGGCAAAGCAGCATTTATTGCCCATTCCTAATTGCCCAGAAGGCATTTTAAGAGTCAACCACATTGCTGCTGGTCTGGAATCACATGTAGGCCAGACCAGGTGAAGATGACAGATTCCCTCCCTAAAAGAGGTCAGTGAACCAGATGGATTAGGTCAAGAGGAGAAATTATACAAATTAGGCCCATTTTCTCTAGAATTTAGAAGGTTGACCGGTGATGTGATGGAACTCTCTAAGGATTTCAAGACTAGGGGGAACATTTTTAAGGTGGGAGGAGAGAGATTTAAAAAAAGATACGAGGGCCAAATTCTTTACACAGAGAGTGGTTCATGTGTGAAATGTACTTCCCGAGGAAGTGGTAGATGTGGGTACAATTACAACATTTAAAAGACATTTGGATAAGTACGAGTAGGAAAGGTTTGGAGGGATATGGGCCAAGAGAGCAGGCAATTGGGTCTAGTTTAGTTTGGTATTATGTTCGGCATGGACGGGTCGGACCAAAGGATCTGTTTCTGTGCTGTGTGACTCTATATTAGCAAGAAAGTTCAGGATAAATAAATAATTTGCACTGGTCGGGGATTCTAGAACAAGGGGGCATTGTCAGAGAATTAGGGCCAGACCATTCAGGAGGGATGTTAGGGAGCACTTCTACAGACAAAGGGTGATAGATATTTGGAACTCTCTTCCATAAACGGTTCAGTTATTAATTTTAAAACTGAAATCAATAATTTTTTGTTAAGCAAAGGTATTAAAGGATATGGAGTTAGGTCACAGATCAGCCATGGTCTTACTGAATGGTGGAGCAGGCTCAAGGGGAGGAATGACCTTATCCTGTTCCTGTGGTTCTATCCATCGAGAGAAAGCAGTGTTAACATTTCAGGTCCAGTGACCCCTCTTCATAACGACTTCAGACGTCCCCCTTCCCAAAAGGAAAAAAACAGCAACTATCAGCCCCAATACTGAGAATCAGTGCAGACAGTGAGTGGTGTAACCCTGGCTCCCAGTCACTGCTATCCACGCAGCCAGACCTGCCGAGTTTCTCCAGCAATTTCGGTTTTTGTTTCAGATCTCCAACACCCGCCGTTGTTTGTTTTATTCCATATTGTCCATCTCGTCTCGTCATCCTGAGCATGCCCTCCACATTCCAGCCTTTAATCTGTTGTTGTAACCACAGTCTTTAGGTGGGTGGGCCAGTCCCCTCTCTGGCCAATGGCAATCACTGTGATGTGATTATTGCTGAATTCAGCAATAGAAATGCCAACAAATGTCACGAGACATTCTTGGATTCTCTCTTGTTTGAGAAGGTCATTGCCTGGCACACGTGTGGTAAAAACCTGAATGCTGTCTTGGCCTTACTGCAGAGGCTGAGACTATTTTCCCCGGAGCATTGGAAGCTAAGAGGTGACCTCATAAGTTTAGGAAATGGTGAGGGGCATGGATAGGGTGAATAGTCAAGGTCTTTTCCCCAGGGTAGGGGAGTCCAAAACTAGACGGCGTAGTTCTAAGGTAACAGGGGCAAGATTTAAAAGGGACCTAAAGGGCAACTTTTTCATGCAGAGGGTGGTGCGCATATGGAACAAGCTGCCAGGGGAAGCAGAGGAGGCTGGTACAATAACAATATTTAAAAGACATTTGGACAGGTACATGGATAGGAAGGGTTTAAGAGGGATATGAGCCAAATACTGGCAGATGGGACTAGATTAATTTAGGATACCTGGTCGGCATAGACGAGTTGGGCTGAACGGTCTGTTTCCGTGCTTTGCGGCTCTATGACTGTACGGCTCTAACTTGTCCTACAGAAAAAGACGATGGAGGGAGAAGCAATAAAACAAAATCAAATCCTGATGAATGTGCAGTTGTTACACATTAGAACACGCTTCTGTTTTTGCTAAATTAATTTTCTCTGAGACTACAGATAAAAGGATCTCAGTTTACTGTTCCTCGTTTGAACTCCACAGTCCTCCCATCGCAAACAACATGGACAAACTGACCTATGTGATCATCCCTGCTGCTCACATCTACAAGATCTTTTTAATACAAGCATCTAAGAACATAAGAATTAGAAGCAGCTGTAAGCAGTACAGACTATCTTTTACAAAATTATATCATGGGGACTGAGTGAGTACACATATTCAATTCAGGTGGGGTCCAGTCACGTTCTAGGTTTCCATCTTTATTCATTGCCAGGAAATTTAGTGCCTTAAATCCAAGCCAAACGTTTCCTGTCAGAGTATCTTCACTGAAACAGTCCCAGTTCTTGGATTTTCGGAATTCTCTACCCCAGAGGGTTGTGAACACTCAGCTGTTGCTAATATTCCTGATGGAGGTAGATTTGAGGGAAATGGTGGAGCTGTGTAAAACAGCCAGGATCATGCTGAATAGTGGTGCTTTTTTTGGGCTGGAGTTGTGCTACTTAGTTGCACTGCTTATGTTGAGATTTTTTTGAAGTTTGTTTGGGCCTCATGATTGTTACATTAGCAGGGTTCTCAAAAAAGGGCCACGGGGCTCGTGTTTGGTAATAGGTAAAGTCACCCTAGTGGCAGAGGACCATAGAGTTGCTCCCTCAGAGACAGAGGAAGAGATGACTGGTGGTGAGTTTAGACTGAGGGTCACCATGCCTCAGGCAAGGGGTGAGATTCAGAAGGCAGAACTTTCATGGTGACCTCAGCGGTGCAGGAATTGAACTTGTGCTGGTGGCATTACTGTGCGCCACAAACCAGCCATCCAGTCAACTGAACAGAAACCATGGTGATAGTGACATGCTTGAATTGTCTATAGTTGATCCAAAGGACAGTTGCAAGCACTCCAAGGAATCAAAGCAAAGAATAAACACTTTCTACTTCAGGAAGAATTGATTTGTATCCATTTAGCATCTTTGATGCACAGGATATCTTAAAAGCATCTTAAAACCCATCTGAAATTTGGTCACTGTTGTAATGTTGGACACTCAGGAGCCAATTCACACACGGCACATTCCCAGAAACAATAATCTGATAAATCACCAAATAATGTGCTTTGATGGTAGCCCGAGGTAAACATTGGCCAGGACCCTAAAGATAATCCCTTGCTCCTCTACAAAATAGTACCTTGGGATTTTTTATACTCCCCCAAGAGAGCAGGCAGGGCCTGAACATTAACATCTCATTTGAAAGACAGCATCTTCAACAGTGCAGCACACACTCTGTGCTGTATCAGACATGTGATTTTAACTCAACCTACTGACTTGAGGGAATAGTGTTACCAACTAAGACACACTGCTTCTAAGCCAGGTGGCCTAGCCACAAACACCTACTGCTTCATCTGAATGGTACTTTCCCAATTCCCATACAAGCCACCCAGTGGCCACTGTGGAGATCCCATATACAAAATTGCAGTTTGCACTAGATAGAGCAGCTATGGTTTACTGGTCCACGGAAACGGAGACTTCTAAAACTCCGGATATCTACAAATCCAAGTGTGCACTGGATTTTAAAAAAAAGCAGGGACATTTAAAATTAGGTACTCAACTGGTAAATACTGTTATTGGTATGTTGCTGCATGTCCCAAGAGACAGATGAGTTTGTCCACAGCTTCTCATGGAAACCATGACCAAAAATATCTTGTTGCTCTTCAAGACCTTCCTACACTCAGAAATCTTGATTATCATAAATATAAATGTGCACCATAAAATGTAATGGTCCAAATAATGCCAGGAAGCATTTTTTCAGGAGAGGGCTATTGTTTCTATCAGCTGCCTGCTCCATCTCATGTACAGGCACAACAGAAAATATTGCAAACTCACTCTTTGGAGTATGTGCACAGAACGGTGTCCCAACATGTTAAACAAAAAACTAATTACAGCTGTCAAGTACCCCTGGTTCACTGAATCCGTTGCACAATTTGCATGGCTAAAGCTAAAGCAACATGGTATTCAACACTATTCAGTTCAACTGTGCTACTTCTTGAGAAAGTTCTTTTCTCCTGTGGCAAGGAGATATTACTGAACACAGCCTACAAATTGGACTGTTATTTTAGCATAAGGCACATCTATTGTCAGAAATGGATTTAGTAATTCAGTAATTGTTCCTAGTCCATCGTTACAAGTTTGAACGAATCATCTTTTGCTATCTAAATAATACTAATACCCTTCTCAGCCCAACTTGTGCTGGAGAGATTGTACTGCACAATTGTGTCTGCAAGTTTGGCTTGGTCCCATAAGCCATGCTAACTCTCCAAATAGATGAAAATGATAATGTGAAGCCACTACTCTGCTTTCACTCTAAACCTAGAATTAAAGCTCTAGAGACAACTGACATCTCAGCTTGCGTTTGTTAGAATTTTAGGTATACAGGAAATTGTTTTCATCAAAGGGGGCAGATGACTATTCTCATCCAATATAATTCTCTCAGGGCTAAGTCACCTCCTCGCAATTCAGTCCAATGTTGGTGGCTTTATTGGATGACTTCTGCAACGTACAAGACATGAGTGGCATAATCTCAACAGGTCGAAAGGAAATTAGAAACCACAAGCATAATCCCACCAGTCTCGACTGCTTTGCTTTAGGAGAAACTTGTATTTTGAATGCAGAAGGGATTTTACTGAAAGAAGTCTGAAGCAATAGAATACATTGAGCAATATGGTCAGCATACTAATTCCTGTGGACCAAAACACAAAGACCTAGTGAAAGCTTAAGCCACTTAATTATTCTTTTTCTTGGTTCTTCCACGATGTCATCAATCAGGCCAGCAATAGCTACCTGTCTTTAATTACCCTTGAGCTCAGGGGCTTGCTAGACCGTCTCAGAGAACAGAGAAGAGTCAGCCTCATTGCGGTTAGGTCTGGAGTCAATGTCTGGCCAGACCAGGTAAAGACAGATTTCCTTCCCTGAAAAAGGACATAAGCGAACTGGACGAAATTTTATGAAAATCAATGATAGTTTCATGGTCAAAATTACAAACAGTAGCTTTCAAATCCAGTGATATAAATTCCATCAGCTACAATGATAGGATTAGAACCTGCAGCCTCAGATTATTAACTTCGGTGTTTGAATAATGATCCAGTGACATTATCACTGCCTTCCCCCAACAGTGTGGGCACCTCAAACAACTTTATGTTGCTATCTACAGATTTTTTTCCTCCCACACAAGACCCTCAACTGAAGCAGGTGGTTTGGTCGTAAAGCCCCTACCTCCGAGCCAAAAGGCCCAGGCTCACATACCACCTGCTCCAGAGGTGTGTCATAACATCTCTGAACAGGTTGGTTTAAAAATAAGTATAAAACCAGGGTTGAGTCTATATCAACAGTCTATGATTCAGAACTGCTCAACTCTCCATATGTAACCAATGAACTATCAAGACTAAGCAAAATGCAGAGACCTTCCCATCAACACCCAGCTTTACTAGCTTCCAGTGAAAATCACAGACAAATCCAGTCTGCAATACAAAAAGTGCAAAAAAAAGGGAATAAAAGTGCAAAACATTGTTTTGTCCTATTAGATACACAACATCATGTGATTAATAATTCCAGCAGATCTCTTGCCACTGCACTGAGACAGGAAGTCTGCATTGTTGACATCAATGTGCACGCGAAGGTTAAAGACAGCACACACTTGGCCTATCAACATCACAAATCCCAGGATTTTATCTGAACAGATTTGGAAACATTTGGAGGTAAATCCTTCAAATTGCTCTCGTTCTTTGATAACAGCCATTGCCCATGACACACATGGCAATGACATCACAGGGTGGTGAGTGTCCCCCCTTTAGTTACAATGCCAACAAATTCAGCTTTAACTTGTTTTCCTAATCAACCTGTTCAGAGATGTTATTACACACCGCTGGAGTAGGTGGGACTTGAACGTGGGCCTCCTGGTCCAGGTGTAAGGACACTACCACTGCACCAAATTCAGCTTCAATTGGGTCATTTAATGGAGTAGAACTTAATGCTGGTACACTGGGAAGAAAGGAAGAATGTAAATATCCTTTGAACATTAGCAGTCAAAGGTTGAGGAAAATTAAACTTGGGTCTTATTTTGAAAGAGGCCACAGAAAATGGCATCCTTAAGACCCTCTCCTCACAATGAGCAGCCATCTGAAGTATCTCTTTGGATAACTGACCTGCCTTGACCTCTCTGCGTAAACAGGATTTGCACAAACAATAGCCATAGGCCATGTCAAGGATGACACAAACTCAATTTGGATCCGAATTCAATTCACTTGTTCATACAAAATGAGAGACTCCCAGCAAGCCTTGAATATCAAATGAATAAGGTGCCCCAGTTTAAAGACAAACCTAATCCAATGTTACACATGATTAAATCCACATTTATAAGGGAGACTGATGGTTCTGTTAAGCTACAGCCAAGTACTGTAAGTACCACTGTGATTCAGGCCTTAATCTATTAAGCCACAGGGAAAAACAAGTCCCAGTGTCACCTGGGTTAACTTGCACCTATTGGATTATTGGTTACCCTGGTAGCAGAGGTCAGCACATGAACTTTGAAGGCTCATGGGACTGACGACAGACTTCGATCTTGCCCTAGTTCCTCTATTCCCATTTGTACCTTAGACAAGAGTCTCATTAAAAATCGAGCAAGCTCAGTGCAAAGTGGAGGAGACTGCCAACATTTTTTTTCAAGAACATTAGGATGTTGCACTAGACTCTTAAAACCTAATTTAAATGCAGACCCTGAACAGCTAAATTCTTGACTCGGCCATACATTACTCACTTTGCAGCTTCTGTTCAGGTCAAATAAAAGCAACAAATTTCATAAAAATAAATCCAATATCTTGAGATAGGGCTCGTATGCTGACTGTAGAGAATGCGGCAATTAAGAAGTGGCAGTATGTACAGTGTATTCATCTCTCAGGAGGATCACAATTCTTATTTCAAACACAGTATCATGTTTCAAATGGAGAGACTTCAGCAAAAGTAATAGGACCAATTAACAAACACGACATTAATTTGTTAGCCAGTTGTTTAAACCAAAGCAAATACATTGGGATACTGTCGCACTTTATTTTAGTCACAATGTCAATTTTGCATCAGCAACTTTGCTCTGCATGCACTTGTGCTTTAGATCATGGTTCAATGGTCTACATAGGCTAATGGTCAGTAGTTGGAAAGTTGAAGAATGTGCCCAGCTATTATTTGATTAAACCAAGAGTATGACCTCCTGCTGTGCAAATATTTGCTCCATTAAGTGCAGACAGCCAGGCTAAATCATTCAGCAGGCTGGACAGCAAGCGACTTTGTTGCTGTCAATTTGAAATTCACAATTTTGAATCAATAGCAACTACATAACATTTGCAATGGCAATCTGCTGAAACAAAACCCAAAGATAAGGATGAGAATTTCAGCATAGTAAAGTTCAGAAGGTAATGTTAAAAGTCTCAGTGCTAGTAAAATTCAGTGACAGACATTATCTGATTCTGATTATCAACCTCTGACTTTGCCACTTTTTTTAAAAAAACACTATGCCAATATTTTACCTTTTAAATAGATGCATGGCTCCGTATCTGTTGCATCAGAAGTCTTTGCTGTCTCTTACTTATCTCTGCTTTTAAGAGTTTCTGCTGTCAGTGATTACATCAGATAACTAGTAGTACAGCAAGAGGGGTGAATCCATAGTTTTGCTTCAAAGTCAGTCACGGAAACAGAAAAGGACACAGATTCAGGCCGGTGAAAGGTAAATGTCGGAGCAATTGCAATCAAGTTGTTAATGCAAAGACTGTCAAACACAAGAAAAAAGGAGCAGGAGTAGGCCATCTGGCCTGTCGAGCCTGCTCCGCTATTCAATAAAATCATGGCTGATCTTTTCATGGACTCAGCTCCACTTACCTGCGTTCTCACCATCACCCTTAATTCCTTCACTGTTCAAAAATCTATCTTCGCCTTTAAAATATTCAACGAGATAGCCTCAACTGCTTCGCTGGACAGGGAATTCCATAGATTCACAACATTTTGGGTGAAGCATTTGTGCCTCAACTCAGTAAATCTGCTCCCCCTTATTTTGAAGCTATGCCTCCTACCACCAGTTTCACCCACCACTGGGAACAATCTCCCTGTTTCTATCTTATCTATTCCCTTCAATAGTTTCATATGTTTCGACAAGATCCCCACTCATTCTTCCTAATTCCAATGAGTATAGTCCCAGTCTACTGTATCTCTCCTCATAAGCCAATCCTTTCAACTCCGGAATCAACCGAGTGAATCTCCTCTGCACCCCCTCCAGTGCCAGTACATCCTTTCTCAAGTAAGGAGTTCAAAACTGTACAAGAGTACTCCAGGTGTGGCGTCACCAACACACTATACAGCACAGGCCAAAACAGAATTTCCAATGGGATACTGGAGGAAACACCTCTGGAAGACATTTCAAAGATAATAGCGAAGGATCAGGATGGAGAAACGTTTTTTTAAAAATTACTTTCAAGACACGTATAAAGCTTCTTACACATGCATTCAAAACCGCTCAACCCTCAATAAATCACACCAGAGCCTGCATGTTAAATTTGAGAGATAAAATCTGGGATCTGGGTCACATCTACCTTGTGAAATTAGTTTGCTCCCAATGCCTTCACAGTTGGAACGATGATAATGGTTCTGTCAATGAACGAAACATATTTGCCATATTTCAGATAACAAAGTGTAGAGCTGGATGAACACAGCAGGCCAAGCAGCGTCAGAGGAGCAGGAAAGCTGATGTTTCGGTTCGAGACCCTTCTTCAGAAATGGGGGAGGGG
>NW_025971837.1:0-10212 GCF_021869965.1 Rhincodon typus
TTTTTTTTTGAAAAAGTGGAGTACTAAGGCAGAAGATTTTTGAATAGGAATTTCCGAGTTTAGAGTCTTGGCTGTTAATACAGAATAATGGAAACTGGACATGTGTAACAGGCCTTGTGGTATTACAGTCTGGGATTTGTAGACAGTTTATAATTAGCTGGTCAGCCTCTAAAACACAAAATGTAGGTCCCATATAGATTCTCAAATCAGAATTTTATGTAGTTTAGACTTGTTGAAGAAAGTGCTTGCAATAAGATTATGCCTGATTACCTCCTAAATATGTCCCAAATTAATGTGTATTTAAATAATTACTTCTTATGTGCAATTACGTAATATTTATATCAGCCATGATTTATCGTAATTATGAGTGCCAATTGGTTTCCTCCTCCTTCCAGTTCTTAAGAATATTAAAACCATTTCTACATTGCATGATCCCATAAAACATAGGAGATAAATTACATGATTATATTTTTAATGGCATTGATGCAGTTGTATAGACTAAAATTTCAGTTTAAAATTACTTCCGAAACTAAAACATTACAATTATGATGTTCTATAGAGCAGTAAAGTCATTTTGTAGTATGCTAATGCAGACATCAAAATTAGTGTATTCTCATATAATTGACTTTTAATGCTGTAAATGGTATTTTATGATAAACAGAATAAACAATTTTCCACAATTCCACATTGTACTCTAAAAGAATTGACTCCACATATTACTGGTCTGTACTTCTGTTCTGATGATTGAAAACATAGATACACGATTGGTTAATCCCATAAGATCACCCATCTGGCCGTCATCTGTTAAAGAGGAACTCATTCTAGCAATTTAAATTCTCTTTAGACCTATCTCCTGTTTCTTTTTCAACACATTAATGTTTTTACAATGGACAACAACAGATTTGTTGATCACTAAATTCTGCTGTAGCTTTCAGTAAGATTTGAAGCCACTTGTACTGTCAAATCATTTACCCAGGTCCTAACATTGTCGGGCTGTCTGTTTGCTCAATGAGAAGTTCTAACTGAAGTCTAATATAGAAACTTTTGCCAGTTATTAAGGAAGAATGTTTAAAGGTGTTTTCCCATTTCCTTTGAACATTCTCCTTGTGGGTAACAACAAAAGTAAAGAGTTTCATCTACTTTTTATGGAGGTATGCAAGATTCTTACCCACTGGATCTTCAATACTTGTTATATTCAATGCAATGTTCAGAACCAGTGCACAGATGTTCACTAGCTAGGGCAATTTGGAATGGGGTCAAACCCAATGCTGCTCCATCAAATGGGAATACTACCAATGAATCTGTAGTCACAATGAATCCTCCAGACACAAGCACAAATTGGACATTAGCATTTAGAACTATTTAAAGAAAATCCAGGGAGTAGTTCTTATTATCCAAGCCAATATTTGTGCTCCAAACCAATATCATAAAATAATCTAGTCACTTGGTAGGACAGAACATGAGTATTGCAGGGAGGAAAACAAGTCAAACTGTTGAGACATTTTGTCTTGCACTGAGGAAAGATGCAAATACCAAATTTGAAAAGGTAGTAACAAGTTGCATTGCATGAAATAAGGCTGCTAATTGGTCGATAAATCTGCTCAAGCTGGCTGAGGCATTCCAATGCAAATGTAGCAGGATGCTTTGCCCCCACACTTTATTCTAATGTATTCTATTTGCATATTCCCAGTGAGTAATGGATCATATCCAACAACATGAAAAGATGCTTGCAACAGGCAGAGTACAGAGGATACTTAACCACCAATATTTGTAAAACTCAGAACTTAATTTTCAATGTGATTCTACAATTGGACAATGCTTGCTGTATAATCCTGAGTGTGATAATTACAGTAAATGCAATTCAAGATTTTCCAGTCAGGCTTGCAATGTGACCCACTTACACTTGCTAGAAGTTGTGCGTGTGCGTGTGTGCGTGCGGCGGTGGGGGTGGCGGGGTGGGGGGGGGGTGGAGTTTGCTGTCTTCTCCAGGAAGTAAAGAGAACATTTTCAGGAATTTCATTTTTTAAAAATCAAATACATGCTTTGGGAATGATATCTCCCATAGGCATTCTCCATGGTAAAGCATTGACCCGTCAACTGGTCAACACATTCCTCTTTTATACTGAATAAATTGTTGTTCTCTTTGACATCTTTGGATCTGTTCTGGTGAGTACTAAATTAAAATATTGAGCTTTTTTTAAGTTTTGAATTTCACTACTTTCCAAATCCTTTTTTCCTTTCAGTTTGGTTTCCTCGCTTTTCCATGTCTTGTTTGAAAACTTCAGAATTTATGCGTTAATTTTATTGTTACTGCCTTATTTAGGTACATCTCTGCCTTGTAGCAACGTACCTCATCTCAGGAAAATTTGAAAAAGTAAACGTGTTCCTGAACAGAATTGTCATTATTTTAGTTTCGCTATATAATTCAATAGGCACTCTGAGAAAAAAAAGTGTTGGAAATATTTTCTCTTCAGTATTTCTTAAACCAATACAGTGAGAAATTATAAATTGTACAAAACATTATTTGAGGGATAGTAAGAACTGTCGATGCTGGAGTCAGAGATAACACGATGTGGAGCTGAATGAACACAGCAGACCAGGCAGCATCAGAAGAGTAGGAAAGCTGACGTTTCGGGTCGGGACTCTTCTTCAGAAATGGGGGAGGGAGAAGGGAGCTCTGAAATAAATAGACAGAGGAGGGGTGGGGCTGGGGAAGGTGGGTGGGATGGTGATAGGTGAGTGCAGGTAGACAGTGGTGGGGATTGATCAGTGAAGTGGGAGGAGCAGATAGGTGGGAGAGAAAATGGACAGGTTGT
This sequence comes from Rhincodon typus, assembly GCF_021869965.1. Taxonomy (NCBI): domain Eukaryota; kingdom Metazoa; phylum Chordata; class Chondrichthyes; order Orectolobiformes; family Rhincodontidae; genus Rhincodon; species Rhincodon typus. The sequence continues at coordinate 2,817 of NW_025971837.1, forward strand.
GTCAGGTCAAGGAGTCGGGGCTGAGAGGGAGGGTTGGTCATGCACACAATCATATCAAGAACTGCACACAACTATCTTGTCTCTTCTTTTGTCTCCCAGCAAAAACAGAATGCCTGCAATTGTCTTAAAAGATTGGTGTCAATATTTCAAAATTTGGTTTTTTTTCAATGTATATTGATGCCAACATTGAAGGGAGTTATTGCAGACTAAAATCCCAAGTCTATCTGAATATTTACCTGAAGTAGTAAATGGAAGGCAAAGCTTTATGACAAGGATCAGTGAAATGTGTTACTTCCTGCTGCATGAAAATAGAATTGGCATCAGGCCCATTGGTCTGTTTGTGCTCCAACTCACCTCATTTGTCAGAAATTTTCAAGGAATATCCTCAATACTTCTCCAACTTGGTTGTGTAGGGGCAGATGATGGTTTAGTCTTATGATGACTAGATTATTAATCCGGACACCCAAGTAATATTCTGTGGACCTGGGTTTGAATCTCACCATGGCAAACGGTGGAATTTGATTTCAGAAATAATCTAGGAAATAAGAGTCTAATGATGACCATGAAACCATTGTCAATTGTCAGGGAAAATCCATTTGGTTCACTAAAGTATTTAGGTAAGGAAATCTGCCATCCTTTATAGTCTGGCTTACATGTGACTTCAGACCCACAGCAATGAGGATGACTATTATCTGGGCAATTAGGGATGAACAATAAATGCTGCTCCACCAGTGATTGCCACATCAAATGTGTTTCTTTTTTAAAAAAAAACTCTGTGGTTTCACTGAATCTCTGTTAAGTTAACACAATTAGGACAAATTCATACCGGTCCATTTCCAAATCCACCGGTCTATTCACAACCATCAAGGTGATGGAATGTGTCATGGATAATGCTATCAAGCAGTGCTTATTCAGTAATAATGTCCTCACTGGCATTCAATTTTGGTTCTGCCAGAGCCACTCAACTCCTGACTTCATTACAGCCTTAGTTCAAACATTGTCAAAGGAGCTGAGATGAGAGAAGTTGCCCTTACCACCAAGGCAGCTTTTGCTCAAGTGTGACTTGATCAAGGAACCCTAGCAAAAGTGGAGTCAATGAGAATCGTGAGGAAACTACTCCACTGGTTGAAGTCATACCTAACCTAAAGGAAAGTGATTGTGATTGCTGGAGGTCAACCACCTCAGTGACAAGACATTAGTGCAGGTATTTCTCAGGATATTGTCCAATGCAGAATCATTTTCAATTTCTTCATCAATGACTTCCTTTTCACATAAACGTCAGAAGTGGGGACATTTTCTGATGATTGCATAATGTACAGTGTCATTCACAACTCCTCATATACTAAGACGGTCTGTGTCCAAAGGCAGCAATATGGAGACAACATTCAGACTCAGGCTAAGCAGCAAGTAACGTTCATGCACAAGTCCCAGACAAAAATCGATCTCTACTAAAAGAGAATCAAACAACCTCTCCTTGATACATAATGGTACTGAATGTTCCATTATCAACTTCCTATGAGCTACAATTGACTAGAAACTGACTGGATCAGCAATATAAATACTGTGACTACAAGATCAAATTAGGCTGTGGGAATTTTTCAAAAAGCAACTCACCGCTTGAATCGCAAAACGTGTCCATCGTCCACAAGACCCAAGACAGGAGTATGGTGCAAAACTGACCACCTATTGGACATCCACATGACAAAGCAGTTGCTTGATTAGTACCCCATCCACTATCTTAAACATGCAGTCCCCTCAGAACTAACACAGTAGCAGCAGTGTGTACCATGAAATGATGCAATGCAGCAACTCACCGAATCTCATTTGACAGCAATTTCCAAACCTGTAACCTCTATCAGCTAGAAGAATAAAGGTAACAGATCCATAGGAACACCACCTGCAAGGCACACAACTTTCTGACTTGGCACTACATTAACATTTCTTCACTGTCACTTGGTCAAATTTTGAAATTCCCTAACATCACTGTGGTTCTAAGTACATAAGTAAACTTCAATGAGTTTGAAAGAGAGAGCACTACTATCTTTTCAATGGCTATTAGGGATAGGCCATAAATAATGGCTTGGTATCAGTGACATCTTACATCACGTGAAAGACATGTTTGAAAAAATAAACTGCATGAGAGAGATGCACTGAGAACATTCATTGAACAAGTTCATAGGTGAATATTAATTAGAAGGGAAAACATGGTAATGCATAGTTTGTGAAACCTTTCGAGAGTATTTTTGAAAAATATATCCAGAATACATCATAAAAAATTATGAATGAATGTAATATATTTTTGTTTTGAAATCAATCGTTACATCAAGATCCTTAAATCTCAGGAAAAAAAAATAAAAAGATAAAGATAACAAGATTCACACAGAGAAAAAGTGAAGAATGATTTGGAAGTGGGTTATAGAATTGCAGCCCATTCACTCTATTGTTTTAATTTTCAGTCAAGCACAACCCTGTAATAACAGAGCACCTTGGGGTGATCCTAAACCTCTCAGTGAGATTCATATTATTTTACCATTAGCAGAACTTGTTTCTCATGAACGAAGAGCTCAGAATGTCATATGGAAAGGTTTTTGGCCCAGAGAGCATTGAATACCTTTAAAATGACTTCAAACTTTTTTTTTAATGAACAAAGAATAAAATTACTGGCAAGTTACATTTAGCTCAGGGAAAAACCTGATGTACTGTGAGAAGCAGGATGCACATCTTTTTAATGTTGATACCATGAACATTTAAAGGGCTTGAGATCTGTGATTTAGGACTATCTGTGTCTTCTCCTGCAGGCACTTGGAAGCCTTGCTTTGTCAATTCTGAACCGGCATGAGGACGATCAAACATTTTGGAGTCTATACATTTACAATTCTAATTTAAATTTAAAACAAGCAATTACCTTGCAATTATCAGTTTAGAATAATAAATGAATACAATTTATGCATGCATATGTGCAGCAACAAAATAAACTAGACTGTTATTAGTTTGTGGGGAGGCAATGGCCTAGTGGTATTTTCGCTGTTAATCCAGAGACCCAGATACCGTTCTGGGACCCAGGTTCAAATCCCGCCACAGCAGATGGTGGAATTTGAATTCAATAAGAAATATCTGGAATAAACTGTCTAATGATGACTGTAAATCCATTGTTGATTGTCAGGAAAATCTCATTTGGTTCACTAATGTCCTTTAGGGAAGGAAACTACCATCCTTACCTGGTTTGGCCTACATGTGACTCCAGACCCACAGCAATGTGATTGACTCTGAACTGCCTTCTGGGCAATTAAGGATGGGCAATGAATGCTGCCCAGTTAGTGATGCCTTCAACCCATGAATGAATAAAAAAAAACTGAAACTAAAATGTCAATAAATCTTCATATGAAATCAATAGAAAATTGTTATGCTCCACAATATTTTTTGTACAAATGCCAAATTTATATCATGGATTAAAGCCAAAGTTATAAAGACTCTTTACATTGTTATTTTGTCATAATGGAGTACTGAGCAGGGTTAATTAGTGTCACATACTGAGTTACTGAATATGAATTAGGTTTGACTCGGAGACACCAAGGAGTTTGTGCATTGAAAGCTGTTAGACTTAACACATTTCATTCAGAATGGTGCAAAAATGCCTGTTCTTCCTCAGGTGGCTCATGAAATTTGGCATGTCCACAAGGTCCCTCACCAACATTTACATATGCACCATTGAAAGCATACTGTCCAGGTGCATAATGGCCTGGTATGGCAACTACTCTGCCTAGGACCATAAGGAACTACAGAAGGTTGTATGCACAGCCCAGACTATCACAGAAGACAACCTTCCATCCATATACTCCATTTACACAGCCTGCTGTCACAGAAAGGCTGCCAGTATCATAAAGACCCATTGCACTCTGGCAAAGCCCTCCTACGCCCTCTTCCATCAGGCAGAAGATACCAAAGCTTGAGCATACGCATCAGCAGGTTCAAGAACAGCTTCTTCCCTGCCATTATTAGACTGATGAATTGACTCTCTGACTTCAAATAATGCTGATCTTGCTAATGTTGATCTTGCCGAGCACACCCCCCATGTGATGTAGCCTGTATGCCTCTGTCCAAGTGTCTTTTTTTTTCACCCTATGATCCGTACGTCCTTGCTTACTATGGTCTTCCTGTACTGCTTGTAAACAAAGCTTTTCACTGTACTTAGGTACACGTGACAATAAATCAACCAATCAAGAACTTGTCAATTTTTTTTCACACGTCTTATTCCTTGTAGGATTTTATTCCCACTTTTCCTGGTCTGTCAGGTTTACTTTGGATATCAGTAACCAAAGGCAGTTCTAACAATGGAATATACCCACTGATTTTTATTAAAGCAAAGCACACAACAGAACATGAAGCAAAAATCTTGCACTTACAGTGCTTATAATTACAGGTAAAACTTTTTCCATGGATATTTCCACCTGATCTGTTCTGATCTTTGGACATCAGCCTACTCCTTCATAACTTGTTGTTGTTGATCACTTAAACTCTTCTGCAGCCTAGCTATTTTTTTTTTTACTGTGAGGCCAAGGCCTTTTTTGAAAAAATACTCTTTCCATAGAAAGAACATTTACACTTTTCACACTATCCAGTCTCCAGTAGATGATGAGTTCAATAATTGGTAAGTATCATAAACATGATATGTTTTCCACACTGGTTTGATCAATTAACTCATTAAGGCTTGTTTGTGATTCCTTGGGAAGACATTTATCACTTGTCTTTAAATAAACTTTGGCAGAAAATTTGGTTTATGCTTACTGCTCACTATCGTTGTGTCTATCAATCAACTGTATGATATCCAATCAGCACAATTTAGCTGATAAATAATCTACGTAATCACATCTGATTCACTCTGTGTGTTTTAAACAAAACTTCAACATCACAAGAGTTACTGTGGCAGTTCAGTCCAAGAACAAACTAAACACACACATCTTCTTCCAGCCTAATGCAAGCAATCTAAAAGACAGTGACTTTTCTAATCATCATGTAATCACCAGGTTTCATATAGAATCAGAGTCATACAGCATGTAAACAGACCCTTCAGTCCAACCGGTCCATCCTGACCATAATCCTAAACTAAGCTAGTCCCGCCTGCCCATATCCCTCCAAACATTTCTTATTCATGTACTTATCTAAATGTCTTCAAAACATTGTAATTGTACCTGCATCTATACTTCCTCTGGAAGTTCATTCCACACACAAACTTTACCTTATGTAAAAAAAATTGCCCCTATGTCTTTTTTAAAATCTTTCTCCTCTTACTTTAAAAGTATGACCTTTAGTCTTGAGATCAGTCACCCAAGGGAAAAGAAAAAACATTTTCTCCCCATTTCATTCAAGTTAACTTCATTTCAATTAACCCAGCAAATTTTTGGTTAATGTAAAACTATAGGATATAGCAGCAGAATTAGGCCATTCAGCCCATTGACCGTGCTTTGCCATTCAATTGTAGTAGCGATGGGCAGCATGTCGGTGCAGGCTTGGAGGGCCGAAGGGCCTGTTCCTGTGCTGTAATTTTCTTTGTTCCCTTTCATGTGTTTGGAACTCCATTCTCCTGCACTCTTCGTTAACCCTGGATCCCCTTACAATTCAAAAACCTATGAATCTCTGTCTTAAATATACTCAATGACCTTTACAGCCTTCTGTGGCAATGCTTTCCATAGATTAACCACCCTCTGGCTGAAGAAATTTCTCCTCATCTCAGTTCTAAACGGTTTTCCCTTAAGTCTGAGTCTGTGCCTTCAGGTTCTAGTGTCTCCCACTAGTGGAAACATCTTCTCCACATCCATTTATCCGGGCCTCAGTATTCTGTAAGCTTCAATCAGATCCCCTGTCATTGTCTAAACTTCATTGAGTACAGAACCAGAGTTCTCAATTGCTCCTCATATGTCAAGCCCTTCATCCCCAGGACCATTCTTGTAAACATCCTCTTGACCCCTTCCAATGCCAGCAAATCCTTCCTTAGCAGTGATGGTGAAAACTGCTGACAATTTTCCAAACTGGCCTAACCAGAGGCTCATACTTTCCTGCTCTTGAATTCTAGCCCTCTTGAAATAAATGCTAACATTGCATTTGCCTTCCTAAGTGCCAACTGAACCTGCATGTTAATCTTAAGAGAATCCTGAGCTAGGACTCCCATGTGCCTTAGTTTTTCTGACTGCCAAAGCCTTTCCCCATTTAGAAAAGAGTCTACTCCTCGATTCTTCCTATCAAAGTGCATAGTCTCACACTTTCTCACATTATATTCCATCTGCCACTTCTTTGCCCACTCTTCTAGCCTGCCCAAGTCCTTATGCAGCTTCCCTGCTTCCTCAACGCTATCTGCCCCTCTGCAAATCTTTGTGCCATCTGTATGCTTAGCAGCAATATCCCCAGTTTCTTCGTGCAGAGGGTTAATGTATGACATGAATGGTTGTGGCCACAACACAGACCCCTACAGAACTCCACTAGTCATCAGCTGCCATCTTAGGTAAGAAAAAGGCCCTTTATCACCCTCTCTGTTTTCTGCCAGTCAGTCAATCCTCTATCCATGCCAGTATCGTTTCCCTAACACCATGGATCCTTATCTTATTCAGCTGCCTACTATGCAGCACCTTATCAAAGGCCTTCTGGAAATCCAAACAGATCACATCCACTGGCTCTCCTTTATCTAACTTGCTAATTACATCCTCAAAGAAATCTAACAGATTTGTCAAGCATTAGCTCCCCTTGACAAAACTGTGCTGAATCAAGAGACAACAAGGTGCAGGGCTGGATGAACACAGCAGGCCAAGCAGCATCATAGGAGCAGAGAGGCTGATGTTTCGGGCCTAGACCCTTCATCAGAAAAGGGGGAGGGGAAGGGGGTTCTGAAATAAATAGGGAGAGAGTAGGAGGCGGATAGAAGAGGGATAGAGAGGATAGGTGGAGAGGAAACAAACAGGTCAAAGAGGCGGGGATGAGGCCAGTAAAGGTGAGTGTAGGTGGGGAGTTAGGGAGGGGATTGGTCAGTCCAGGGAGGACGGACAGGTCAAGGGGGTGGGATGAGGTTAGTCGGTAGGAGATGGAGGTGCGGCTTGAGGTGGGAGGAGGGGATAGGTGGGAGGAAGAACAGGTTAGGGAGGCAGGGACGAGCTGGACTGGTTTTGGAATGTGGTAGAGGGAGGGGAGATTTTGAAACTTGTGAAATCCGCATTGATACCATTGGGCTGCAGGGTTCCCAAGCGGAATATGAGTTGCTGTTCCTGCAACCTTCGGGTGGCATCGTTGTGGAACTGCAGGAGGCCCAGGATGGACATGTCGTCTGAGGAATGGGAGGGGGAGTTGAAATGGTTCGCGACTGGAAGGTGCAGTTGTTTATTGCGAACCGAGTGTAGGTGTTCTGCAAAGC
>NW_025971838.1:0-4821 GCF_021869965.1 Rhincodon typus
TCCCACCTCAAGCCGCACCTCCATCTCCTACCGACCAACCTCATCCCGCCCCCTTGACCTGTCCGTCCTCCCTGGACTGACCTATCCCCTTCCTAACTCCCTACCTACACTCACCTTTACTGGCTCCATCCCCGCCTCTTCGACCTGTTTGTTTCCTCTCCACCTATCCTCTCCTCTATCCCTCTTCTATCCCCCTCCCACTCTCTCCCTATTTATTTCGGAACCCCCTTCCCCTCCCCCTTTTCTGATGAAGGGTCTAGGCCCGAAATGTCAGCCTCTCTGCTCCTATGATGCTGCTTGGCCTGCTGTGTTCATCCAGCCCTGCACCTTGTTGTCTCAGAAATATATGCCTTTTTTATTCCAAAGTAGGGACTGTCACTCATGAGATTGTAGAGAGAGGTCTTTGCTTTGCATTTAGCCAAACTGTAATGATGGCCAATACTTGACATTGATACACAGTGCCTCAATTAAAAAGGTGTATTTTACATTGCTTTTAGCACAAAAATATCCACTTCTTCAACAAGAAAGATTTGATGACAGTACCTTCACCACTATCGCATTTATTTTTGAATTCTAATGTTTCAACACAACTATAACAGAAAAACTAACGCTTACTTATTTTGTTATAGAGAATTCTAGTGTACTGTGACGAACTTATTCATTTAGCGATGGGAGAGTACAAAAAGGATTATTCCATCGATGTGAAGTTACACGACTTTGCCAGGGAGAAGTTTACAGAGTGGTATAAGAAGCTGGATGGCGTTAAAATGGGGCGTAAGTATATTAGCAGAATTGTCTCTCCTTGCCTCCTTTTGTTTCTTGTCACTGTTTTGGAGTGTCCCACTAACTGACCATGTCAGCATCTGGCAGGAAAGAAACGGTCAAAGTTCAGTTAGTCCATCACACCTGCCCCAGACCATGGGGCAAGGGCAGCATAAAATACCTACCTACTCAACCAGGTAATCTCTAAGGCGTTGCAAAAGAAACAAGGCAGAGAACTAACAGATGAATGAGAGGTGAAAAGAAAATCTAGAAAACTTTGCACCAGCACCCTCAGATGACTGAATGAATGAATTAGCTTTATTGTCACATAGACTCCAGTACAGTCAAAAGTTTATAAGTCACCACTTACAGCACCACCTTAGGTACAGAGATACTCAGATACAATCCTTAGTTACAGAATAGAGAAATGAAGAAAAAAGAAAGTTACACTGCAGCTATACACAGTATGACCATAGGTCAGAGAAAGAAGCAAAGTTAAAAGACAAACATCACAGTGTCTGTGTAGTGGAGTTTATGAAATGATTTCTGTAGAAAAATGAGGACTTAAAAATATCTGTGGGATAGTGGTAGTCCCTGGGGTTGCTACAATGCACAGTTGGTACTATATACAATTGAAATGAAACCAGGAGATCATGTGGATCAAGTCTTACAGGAAAATAGGAAAAGCCTAGGAATAGGCCACTGGGCTTAACAGCGAGATTATGGCTGATTAGAATGTGACCTCAACTCTATTTTCCTGATTAAAAATCTCTCCAGCTCAGCCTTGAATCTGTCCCAAACACTGCTGATCCTCTGAGAGAAGCAATTACTCCTCATCTCCATTTCCAAAATATCATGATGATGTGATCTTAGCACATATGAAGAATTGTTTCCACTCCCTTTTGAAGGCATTCCCCCATTCCCTCTCTCTGAAACCGTTTGTAATTTTATTAGAAAGTCCAAAGACAAGAAAAGTTCACACACTAGTCACTGCATAGGGGCCAGGAATTTCTCTGGAGCTAGTGCACCTCTATTAATCTTGGTGGAGTGCAGTGGAGTCCTCACCCTCAACAACTTCTCTTTCAATTCCTCCCACTTCCTACAGGCAAAAGGGGTGGCCATGGGTACCCGCATGGGCCCAAGCTATGCCTGTCTCTTTGTAGGATACGTGGAACAATCCCTCTTCCGTACCTACACTGGCCCCATCCCCCACCTCTTCATCCGTTACATTGATGACTGTATCGGCGCCGCCTCGTGCTCCCGCGAGGAACTTGAACAGTTCATCCACTTCACCAACACCTTCCACCCCAACCTTAAGTTCACCTGAACCATCTCTAATACCTCTCTCTCCTTCCTGGACCTCTCTGTTTCCATCTCTGGCAACCACCTAGAAACCGATATCCATTTCAAGCCCACCGACTCCCACAGCTACCTAGAATACACCTCCTCCCACCCACCTTCCTGCAAAAATGCCATCCCCTATTCCCAATTCCTTCACCACCGCCGCATCTGCTTCCAGGATGAGGCATTCCACTTCCGTACATCTCAGATGTCCTTGTTTTTCAAGGACCGCAACTTCCCCCTCTCAGTGGTCGAGAACGCCCTCGACCGTGTCTCCCGCATTTCCCGCAACTCATCCCTCACACCCCCTCCCTGCAACAACAACCAAAACAGAATTCCCCTCATCCTCACGTACCACCCGGCCAACCTCCGGATCCAATGCACATCCTCCAACACTTTCGCCATCTGCAATCCGACCCCACTACCAAAGACAGTTTTCCTTCCCCACCCTTATCTGTTTTCCGGAGGGACCACTCTCTCCGTGACTCCCTTGTCCGCTCCACACTCCCCTCCAGCCCCACCTCACCCGGCACTTTTCCCTGAAACCGCAGGAAGTGCTACACTTGCCCCCACACCTCCTCCCTCACCCCCATCCCAGGCCCCAAGAAGACTTTCCACATCAAGCAGATGTTCACCTGCACATCTGCTAATGTGGTATACTGTATCCGCTGTTCCCGTTGTGGCCTCCTCTACATCGGGAAAACCAAGCAGAGTCTTGGGGACCGCTCTGCAGTACACCTATACTCAGTTCACACTAAACAACTGCACCTCCCAGTCACGAACCATTTCAACTCCCCCTCCCATTCCTCAGACAACATGTCCAGCCTGGGCCTCCTGCAGTGCCACAACGATGCCACCCGAAGGTTGCCGGAACAGCAACTCATATTCCGCTTGGGAACCCTGCAGCCCAATGGTATCGATGTGGACTTCACAAGCTTCAAAATCTCCCCTCCTCCTACTGCATCCCAAAACCAGCCCAGCTTGTCCCCACCTCCCTAACCTGTTCTTCCTCCCACCTATCCCCTCCTCCCACCTCAAGCCCCACCCCCATCTCCTACCTACTAACCTCATCCCGCCCCCTTGACCTGTCTGTCCTCCCTGGACTGACCTATGCCCTCCCTACCTCCCCACCTACACTCACCTTTACTGGCTCCATCCCCACCTCTTTGACCTGTCTGTTTCCTCTCCACCTATCCTCTCCTCTATCCATCTTCTATCCGCCTCTCCCTCTCTCCCTATTTATTTCAGAACCTTCTTCCCCACCCCCATTTCTGAAGAAGGGTCTAGGCCGGAACCGTCAGCCTTCCTGCTCCTCTGATGCTGCTTGGCCGGCTGTGTTCATCCAGCTCTGCACCTTGTTACCACACAAATGGATTTTGTTTTTCATGTCCAGTGAAGTCATAGCGGCAGCTGGCTATTCCGATGGTAGTGACAAAGGAAATTCTCACTGCCTCTCCCTGCCATGTTGTATGTCTCACACACTTACGGGATAAACTGGGTAGATAACCTGAAGTTTCTTCCATCTTATCCTTTCAGTCAATCAGAGTGCAACCAACACGGTCAAACATCATGAAAAAAACTCTAAAGGGAGAGAGTTGCCTGGATTTACCAAGTACAGAATTTTCGAAGCTATTATTAGGGAACAAATTCAGGAATTACTGGAGCCTTCACTTGAAATGCTGAATGAAGTTTCAGGTAATACTACATTACATGAAGCCACAGTTCTTATGGTTTCCTGAGTAGTTTGTGCTTTGTGGAAATAGCTGAATTTAAGGTCCCTGTGATAATGCTGTGGAATTATATATATGAATATATTATATATATACACACAAATATGTAACACTCTTGTTTGAAACTCCTCTTTTTCCTAGAAAAGCAATAATTGAGAATTGGGGGAGCTAGTGAAACCTTTATAAATGACCCTGCCACCTCCAGGCTTGACCAGGTCAACACTTCCCTTGCCAAGCTCTCTCCCATATTATTCATGACCAGGCTACACATTGTGTGAGTACAGTAGGGTGGTAGTAATGTTATACAGTCAGCAATCCAAGCACCTGGTTTATCAAAAGAAAGTTAGTTAAAATTGCATCAATGCATTTGAGAACTTTAATTCAATTTTTTTTAAATCAATAAATTAAAAGCAGTAAAAATGACTGTATTCCCATTAAGTTGAAAAACAAACAACTAGCTCACTCACTTCCTTTAAGGAAAGTGACCTGTTATCCTAATGAAATATATGCAATATCTGTCAGCAGCTCACACCAATATGTGTGACACTGCCTCATGAAGTAGCTTTATAAGCCATTGTGGTGTTAACTGTTCACATGGGCTACAGCAGTTTAAGAAGGCAATCCACCTTCTCAGAGAAATTTTAGCCCTGCAAACAAGCAAGGGAATCTTGATCATTATTTCAATACCCCATGCTGCATTAAATCATTCTCACCCCTAACTTTCCTGATTTATATTGGCTTCTAATCATTCATAAGTTTCAAACTATTATCTACTTCACAACCACCAGTGTTCTTGTTTCACTATTACCTCTAACTACATGTAAGTGAAACTGTGTGTATTCCTAGCCCAAACTTTTCAATCTTCTAACTGGCTTGCAGCACAACCTTATTCCCTTCAGACCGACATTGGTGGAAGACAGTTTGTATTGAACTGAGATAGTAGGAACTGCCGATGCTGGAGAATCTGAGATAACAAGGTGTAGAGCTG
>NW_025971838.1:4921-10210 GCF_021869965.1 Rhincodon typus
GACCCTTCTTCTGAAGAAGGGTCCAGACCCGAAACGTCAGCTTTCCTGCTCCTCTGATGCTGCTTGGCCTGCTGTGTTCATTCAGCTCTACACCTTGTTATCTTGTATTGAACTGTTCTGTCAGGTCTCTGGACTCGAAACTTCAACTCTGTTTTTCTCTCTATAGCTGCTGCCAGACCTGCTGAATTTCTCTCGCACGTTCTGTTCTTGTTTCAAATAACTGCTTCACAATGGAGATATTCTCTCATCAACATTTCTCTATCTTAAATTACAGAGTTAATGACACCCAGCCAGGCCACCACTGTTCAGGGGCTGGGGTAGGGGAATTCCTCCACAGATTAGCCCACTTACATTGCTTACGTTACATTACATCACCTCAGCCTGTTGCTGGGTGCCAGACTTCAAGTACTTAACCATGAAAATCCCATCAGTCCTCCTTTACTTGGCCTTAGCAAGGTTTTTAAGAGTTTAACTGCAACAAGGAGACCAAAATTTCAGCCTTCCATGTTCTGTTTCATAACTAAGTGTAATTCAACTATTTTGTGTTCCCTCCTTCCAGCTAGAGTCGAGACAACATGTAACACATTGGCGCTTCAACACTTCGGTAGTTTCCCACTTTTGCTCAGTGAGATTCAGGTATGTAACGCTAACCTGGGCCCGTTTTAAAGCTGGGATAACTGTTTACCTGTATTAACTCAGCCAATTCATTGCTTGATATGTCCAAGATTTGGGTTTTAGATGTTTGGAAAGTTTGTTTAGGCAATCAAGATTTCTGCTGGTCCTTGGTCAGTAAAATTTGAAGAATGCTTGGGTCATGGTCAGCTGGTTCTGAAGTTCATGGCTCACAATTATTACCTGGGTTAGCTAGTTAGCTGGACTCATGGGATGTTTGGCTGGATTATTAAGAGAGTGGTCAAGCACTAACTTGCCTCCTAGTTAATTCATTCTCCCTTCCACCATACAACTCTTTCCAACGTGTCGAATTCAGAAAAAGTGCAATTGGAAGTAAATGAGGAGGAAGTTCATGCAGGGTGTATGAAGATTGATTGTTCTGCTACCAGAAGTTTTCTGTTTTTTGGCATGAGTTCAAACCTAGCCATCTCCTAGATTTGTAATTGAAAATGGTAACAGTAGATCCGGTGCACTTTTATACACATCAAAACATGCTCCCCCTTTTGGTGGATGGATGAACATAACTCTTTCCAAGGACAAGCCTTGATGTTATAGTGTTGATACAATCTCAGCCATTTAATGTTTTAACAAAGATCTATTGCTCGGGTAAAAACATGCATAAAAACCAGTCAGATCAGCAAACCAACCAACAACTCCAATTTCAGCCATGTTTCCAGGGCACAGCATGGACAGTTCAGTGAGGCATTGAGCTACTTCGGCAAAACTTCCCAAATTTGTAGCATGGTAAAGCCTAGCTTAGCACAGTCACATTCCCAACACAATAAACAATTAAGAATTCAGGTCCATTATCACCAAGCATCAACTGCTTTGCCCTTTCCCGTCCGATTAGATGACTGAGATTAGCCAAATTGAAATCGCAAAATAGCTATTGGCTACTGGTAGATGTTGGGTGCTATTGAGTTGTTGCTTGCCCTGTTTGCATTTTTCAACCACGTAGGTTTCATGTTTATTTTCTTTCACAGATTAAAATTGCTGAAGTCTGCCACAAAATGGAAAGGAAAGCAGAGGAAATGCTCAAGACCAACTTTAAGTTGGAGGCAATGGTTTATGCCCCAGATGAAATGTACAGCTACAAACTAATGGAATTCCAATCTCGAGGCCAGCAAAAGGGGAGTAACTCAATGATAAATTCAAACCTTGATCCCCAGGCAATGGTTATTCATTTACATGCCTATTATCAGGTGAGATGGTACTCAAAACATTATATGCATTGACTCGGTTCTGAAAGAATTGTCAAGGATTTGAAATTATAAATTAAAGGTTTAGGGTGGGCAGACCATTTCAAATACCTCAGGTTACCCTGCCCCCCCCAACCAAGCCTCTGCTCTATATGTGGGACCCTGACCATGGTGTTGTTGGACTATGAGGCCTATGGTTACTGGATCCAATTCCACATTTGTCCCCATATACAGCACATTGAAAGGGAAAGACTTGCATTTCGATGGCACTTGCCATCACCTGTCTGAGAATGCTTTACAGCCAATGAAGTACAGCAACGACAGCACTTCAGATGGTAACACATGGAAACAAGTCTGACCAATTGTGCACCCAGCAAGGTCCCCACACACAGCTAGAAAAATATCAAACACAAGAAGTAGGAGAAAGATTGACCAGACGATTTGTTGAGCCTGCTCTGCCATTCAGTACAATAATGGTTGAATCCTAAAGTTGATCTTCAAGGCCACTTCGTTGCCCTCCCCACATATCCCTTGCTTCCCTGAGAGATGAAAAATCTGTTGATCGCAGCCTTAAAGGTCTTCAACAATGGAGCATCCTCGATTCTCTCAGCCAGACAATTCCAAAGGATCACAACCATTTAAGTGAATTGATCATTCCTCATCTCATCTGAAGTGATTAGTCTCTTGCCCTGAGACTGTTACCCCATCTTTTAAATTCCCTGCCCAGTAGAAACAATCTTTCAACATATGTCCTATCAGGACCCTTCAGAATCTTGCATCTTTCAATGAGATCATTTCTCAGTTCCTCTAGAAATCGCATTGAGGTAGTCTGAAAACTTTAATTCAGTTTGCTTTTAAATCAACTAACTAAGAGCGTATAAAAATGGCTGTAATTCCAGTAAACTTAAAAAAAAACACTCCCTTACCTGCTTATTTTAGGCAAGGGGACCTGTAATCCTAATGAGATATAACCATTATCTGACCGCAGCCCACATCAATGTAGATGACACTTCCCCATGAAGTGGCTTCATTAGCCGTTTTTGTGTTACCTGTTCACATGGGCTACAACAGTTTCAAAAAGGCAGCTTCTACACTCCAAAAGATAGAGGCCCATTTACTCAACCTCTCATGACAGGAAACTGCCTGATACAATATAGTTGTAGTGAGGTCAGATACCAACTGCCCGATATGATGGAGATAAGCAAAAAACAGCAGCCCTGGGCAACATGGTGGTTGAGTGGTTAGCACTGCTGCTTCATAGTGCCTGGGACCTGCGTTTGATTCCATCCTCAGGTGACTGTGTGGAGTTTACCTGTTCACCCCATGTCTGTGCAGGTCCCCTCCTTGTGCTCAGGTTTCCTCCCACGGTCCAAAGATGTGCCGGTTAGGTGGATTGGCCATGCTAAATTGCCCCATAGTGTGCAGGCTCAATGGATTAGCTATGGTAAATGCAAGGTTATTGGGATAGCGTGGGTCTGGGTGGGTTGCTCTTTGGAGAGTTGGTGCAGACTCAATGGGCTGAATGGCCTCTATCTGCACCGTAGGGGTTCTACAAACTGTCCTGACAGTCCTACATCTGTCTTAAAGCTGCAGCGATACTTGACCACAATTATAGCATAACATATTTTATCATTTAATTCTCCTTGCACAGAGATTTACACATTCAGAAACATAATTTCTTGGGAGGTGATGGCCTAGTGGTATTATCACTGGACTGTTAATCCAGAGACCCAGATAACTTTCTGGGGACTCGGGTTCGAATCCCACCATGGCAGATGCTGGAATTTGAATTCAATAAAATATCTGGAATTAAGAGTCAAATGATGACCATGAATCAATTGTTGGGAAAAATCCATCTGGTTCACCAATGTTGTTTAGGGAAGGAAACTGCCATCCTTACCTGGTCTGGCCTACATGTTACTCCAGACCCATAGCAATGCAGTTGACTCTGAACTGCCCTCTGGGCAACTAGGGATGGTCAATAAATGCCTCATCCCCTTAATGAATAAAAAGAAAGTGCCAAAACAAAAGCCAAGTGACAAAACGATTTCACTGATGTTTTGATAATTAACAAACATTTAACTGCCTGCAGCTCAACTAGGGAATATTTGGTAATATATAATCACTATCAAGTTTCCACATTTCAAATTATCCTCACTTAAAAGACTGAGTGCTAATCTTTAAACTGCATGAGGTATTATTTGAACACTGTCCTTCCATTAAATCCTCAGATTGCTATAGATCGATTGGTCCAAATGGTTCCCATGGTGCTGAGGTATTACCTTCTCCAAGAACTGTCTGCCCAGATAAAGGTAGAGTTGACTCAGTTGTTGTTCCACTGTAAGGATGTGGATGCTCTCCTTCAGGAGAACGATGAAACAGGTGAAAAACGAAGAGATTTGAAGGACAAACTGGATCGGTTGACCCAAGCACGGAATCTTCTGATGAACTATTAATTTTCTCACACTGAACATGGAGAGTGTGAGTGGGACAGTGGAGGGTGAAAATGATATAGGAATGCAGATTAAGTGCCTACACAAATGAGATCTGGTAAGTGGGGTAGATGAGGGGAGATAGGGCTATCTTACTTTCCGAGTCTCAGCTGTTCTGGACGGGAAGCTCTTTTCTCTGTCTCATTGATTGGCTGATAGAGTATTAACCCACCAAAAAGAAAGCAAAAGGAAAATATGATCTTGGTGGTTACCAAGAGTCATATTGACAGTGCCTTGGGTATGACCCATGCACTAGAACGCTCCCATGCCTCCCTCACCACAGAAAATGTTGTGGTACTGGAGGAATACCTGTGAGGGAAAACTGAAGAGAAATACATTGGAGAAAGAGTGGGATCACATGACAAGATAGCATGTTTTATAAAAACTTATATAGAGAGTCATAGAGTCATACAGCATGGAAACAGACCTTCGGTCCAACAAGTACACACCAACCATGTTCCTAAACTAAACTAATCCCATCTGTCTTTGTGTTGCCCATATCCCTCCATCTCTTTCCTATTCATGAAATTATCCAAATGTCTTCTAAACATTGTAACTGTACCTGCATCCATCACTTTCTCTGGCAGTTCATTCCACACACGAACCATTCTCTGTGTAAAAACAGTGCACCTTATGTCCTTTTTAAATCTTTCTCCTCGCCCCTTAAAAATATGCCCCTAGTTTTGAACTCTCCCAGCCTAGGGAAAAGACTCTTGCTATTCACATTATCTGTGACTCTCATCATTTTATAAACCTCAATAAGGTCACCCCTCAACCTCCTACACTACAGTGAAAAAATGTCCCAGTCTTTCCAGTCTATTTTTATATCTCAAACTGTCCGTTCCCAGCATCAGAGATAAGAAAGTGTAGAGCTGGATGAACACAGCAGGCCAAGCAGCATCAGAGGAGCAGGGAGGCTGACGTTT
>NW_025971839.1:0-10206 GCF_021869965.1 Rhincodon typus
ACAACCGAAGTAAGGCTCACTGGTCTATAATTACCAGGGTTGTCTCTCCTCCCCTTCTTGAACAAGGGGACAACATTTGCTAGTCTCCAGTCTTCTGGCACTATTCCTGAAGACAATGACGACATAAAGATCAAAGTCAAAGGCTCTGCAATCTCCTCTCTAGCTTCCCAGAGAATCCTAGGATAAATCCCATCCGGCCCAGGGGACTTATCTATTTTCACACTTTCCAGTATTGCTAACACCTCCTCCTTATGAACCTCAATCCCGTCTAGTCTAATAGCCTGTATCTCAGTATTCTCCTCGACTACATTGTCTTTTTCCTGTGTGAATACTGACGAAAAATATTCATTTAGCACCTCTCCTATCTCTTCCGACTCCACGCACAACTTCCCACTACTGTCCTTGACCGGCCCCAATCTTACTCTAGTCATTCTTTTATTCCTGACATACCTATAGAAAGCTTTAGGGTTTTCCTTGATCCTGCCTGCTAAAGACTTCTCATGTCCCCTCCTGGCTCTTCTTAGCTCTCTCTTTAGGTCCTTCCTGGCTAACTTGTAATTCACAAGCACCCTAACTGAGCCTTCACGCCTCATCTCTACATAAGCCTCCTTCTTCCTCTTGACAAGACAGTCAACTTCTTTCGTAAACCACGGTTCCCTCGCTCGACCACTTCCTCCCTGCCTGACAGGTACATACTTCTCAAGGACACGCAGTAGCTGTTCCTTGAACAAGCTCCACAGTTCAACTGTGCCCAGCCCCTGCAGTTTCCTTCTCCATCCTGTGCATCCTAAATCTTGCCTCATCGCCTCATAATTGCCTTTCCCCCAGCTATAACTCTTGCCCTGCGTTATATACCGATCCCTTTCCATGCTCCCCCACTATTCGTAACATGCTCCCCCACTGTTAGTAACATGCCTTTTCCACTATCAGTAACATGCCTCCCACACTCGCACCTTGAACATGTGTCCAGCTTCATTCCCCAGAATGAGGTCAAGCATTGCAGGATCATCCATGTGTCGCTATAAAAGCTGTTCTGTGTACATTTCAAAAACTTTGTCCGCTCTAATCCCTGTGATTATACCAGTTATTATTGAGGTCATTGAAATCCCCTAATTTTATTTTCCTGTTATTATTTGTACACACTTCAGGGAGTTGACCATATATTTGCTCCTCAATTGCCTGCTGGCTGTTTGAGGGCCTACATTACACAACTAAAAGTGGAACTGCATCCTTCTCATTCATAGGTTTATCCGCAAAGTCTCATGTGATGACCCTTCCAAGATATCATCCTCCTTACGGCGGTACCTGACTCTCCAGCTAATACTGTGACTCCACCTCCTATTTTGCATTCTCCCCTGTCCTGCCTGAAGACCCTAGACCCCACAATGTTGTTCACCCTCCCTCAACCACCTCTCTGTGATGGCAACAACATCACTGTTTCATGCATCAATCCACACTCAACTTTCGTTGCCCATCCCTAGCTGCCCTTCAGGAGTTGATGGTCAGCTTCCTTCCTGAACCACTGCAGTCCACAAGGAATAAAAAATAAAGAACAGTACATCACAGGAACAGGCCCTTCAGCCCACCACGACTGCACTGACTCACGTTACCTTCCTGAACTAATCCCCTTTTGCTTCTATGCAGCTCCTCTGATGCTGCTTGGTCTGCTGTGTTCATCCAGCTCTACACCTTGTTATCTCAGATTCTCCAGCATCGGCAGTTCCTACTATCTCTGAGGCAGTTAAGAGTCAACCACTTTGCTGTGGGTCTGGAGTCACATGTAGACCAGACCAGGTAAGGATGGCAGTTTCCTTCCCTAAA
Source organism: Rhincodon typus (assembly GCF_021869965.1). Lineage (NCBI taxonomy): Eukaryota > Metazoa > Chordata > Chondrichthyes > Orectolobiformes > Rhincodontidae > Rhincodon > Rhincodon typus. The sequence goes on from NW_025971839.1 coordinate 1,822, forward strand.
AGACATTGGTGAACCAGATGGGTTTTTCCAACAATTGGCAATGGATTCACGGTCATCATTAGATTCTTAATTCCAGATATTTATTGAAATCAAATTCCACCATCTGCCGTGGTGGGATTCGAGCCCCGGTCCCATGGATAGAGAACTGGCTGGGCAACAGGAGACAGAGAGTTGTCGTGGAAGGGAGATTCTCAAAATGGAGAACCGTGACCAGTGGTGTTCCACATGGATCCGTGTTGGGACCACTGTTGTTTGTGATATACATAAATGATCTGGAGGAAGGTATAGATGGTCTGATTAGCAAGTTTGCAGATGACACTAACATTGGTGGAGTAGCAGATAGTGAAGGGGACTGTCGGAGAATGCAGCAGAATATAGATAGATTGGAGAGTTGGGCGGAGAAATGGCAGATGGAGTTCAATCCAGGCAAATGCGAGGTGATGCATTTTGGAAGATCCAATTCAAGAGCGAACTATGTGGTAAATGGAAAAGCCCTGGGGAAAATTGATGCACAGAGAGATCTGGGTGTTCAGGTCCATTGTACCCTGAAGGTGGCAACGCAGGTGGATAGAGTGGTCAAGAAGGCATACGGCATGCTTTCATTCATCGGACGGGGTATTGAGTACAAGAGTTGGCAGGTCATGTTACAGTTGTATAGAACTTTGGTTCGACCACATTTGGAATATTGCATACAGTTCTGGTCGCCACATTACCAAAAGGATGTGGATGCTTTGGAGAGGATGCAGAGGAGGTTCACCAGGATGTTGCCTGGTATGGAGGGCGCTAGCTATGGAGAGAGGTTGAGTGGTTTAGGATTATTTACATTAGAAAGACGGAGGTTGAGGGGGGACCTGATTGAGGTCTACAAAGTCATGAGAGATATAGACAGGGTGGATAGCAAGAAGCTTTTTCCCAGAGTGGGGGACTCAATTACTAGGGGTCACGATTTCAAGGTGAGAGGGGAAAAGTTTAAGGGAGATATGCGTGGAAAGTTCTTTACGCAGAGGGTGGTGGGTGCCTGGAACGCATTGCCAGCGGAGATGGTAGAGGCGGGCACAATGGCATCATTTAAGATGTATCTAGACAGATGCATGAATGGGCAGGGAGCAGAGGGATACAGATCCTTGGAAAATAGGCGACAACTTTAGGTAGAGGATCTGGATCGGCACAGGCTTGGAGGGCCGAAGGGCCTGTTCCTGTGCTGTAATTTTCTTTGTTCTTTGTCCCGAGAACGTTATCTGGGTCTCTGGATTAGCAGTCCAGCGATAATACCACTAAGCCTTCGCCTCCCCTACACTACTGCCTAGTGTAGGCTGCACTACATTTTCCTTCAAATCGTTTATATCTATCACAAACAATAAGGGTCCCACCACTGATCCCTGTGAAATACCACTGGTCACAGGTCTTCAGTCAGAAAAAACACCCTTCCACTGCTAATCTCTATCTTCTGTGACCGAACCAGTTTTGTAGCAAAAGAACAAAAGAGAAGTACAGGACAGGAACAGGCCCTTTGGCCCTCCAAGGCTGTGCCGATCATTATGCCCTAACTAAAATAAAAAACAAACCTTCTGCTCTTATTGGGTCCGTATCCCTCCATTCCTTCCCTATTCATGTAACCATCCAGGTTCATCTTAAATGTCACGACATGCCTGCTTCTACCACCTTCTCTGGTACTGCATTCCAGGCTCCTACCACTCTCTGCGTGAAAAACGTTCCTCGCACATCACCCTTAAACTTTCCCCCTCTCACCTTGAAATTGTGCCCCTTTGTAATTGAAACTTCAACCCTGGGATAAAGCCTCTGACTAGCCACCCATCAGTGCTTACTTCTGTAGACTTCTATCAGATCTCTTCTAGGCCATCGTCTTCCAATGAAAACAATCCTAGTCTTTTTAACCTTTCCTCATAGCCAATACCCTGGAGATCAGGCAATATCCTGGTGAACCTTCTCTGCACTCTATCCAAAACTTCCACATCCTTCTGGTAGTGTGGTGAACAAAACTGCACAAAGTACTCCAAATGCGGCCCAACAAGGGCTTTATATAGCTGCAACATAGTTTGCCAATTCTTGTACTCCATGCCCTGGCCGATGAAGGCATGCATGCCATATGCCTTCTAAAATAACTTGGCCACCTGTGTTATCACTTTTAAGGAACTGTGGACCTGCACACCCAGATCCATCTGAATGTTACTGTTCCTAAGGATTCTGCCATTTACATTATAAATTCACACCTAAATTTGATCCTCCAAAATGCATCACCTCTAATTTGTCTGGATTAATCTCCATCTGCCATTTCTGTGCTCAATCTATCCATATCCTGTTGTATCCTTTCACAATCGTTGGCACTATCAGAAACTCCACCAATCTTCGCATCATCTACAACCTTACTAATCAGTCCACCCACATTTTCCTCCAGATCGTTTATAAATACTACAAACAACAGAGGATCTAACACTGACCCTTGTGGAACACCACTAGTTACTGGTCTCCATTCTGAAAAACACCCTTTCACTGCTACCCTCTGTCTCTATGACCAAGCCAGTTTGGTATCCATCTAGCCAGCCCACCCCAAATCCCATGTGGATTTTAGAATTGTACCAATTTGCCATGTGGGACTTTATCAAATGCTTTACTAAAGTCCATATAAACTACATCCATAGCCCTTCCCCTCAATTATCATTGTCACCTATTCAAAAAATTCAATCATCTTGGTGAGACATGACCTTCCCCATACAAAACCATGCTGCCTGTCACTAACTAGTCCATTTTCTTCCAAATGCACATATATCTTGTCCCTCAGAATTTTCTCCAAGAGCTTCCCCACCACAGACGTCAGGTTCACTGGTCTATAGTTTCTGGAATTATCCCTGCTTCCTTTCTTAAATAAAGGCACAACATTGGCTGATCTCCGATCCTCTGGAACTTTGTCTGTGGTCAAAGAGGATGTGAAGATATGTGCTAATGCCCCAGCTATTTCTTCCCCTGCCTCTCGCAGAAACCTGGGATATACCCCATCTGGTCATAGAATCATAGAATCCCTGCAGTGTGGCAACAGGCCCTTCGGCCCAACAAGTCCACACTGACCCTCAGAGCATCCCACCCAGAACCATTCCCCTATAACCCACCTAATTTACACATCCCTGAACACTACGGGCAATTTGGCATGGCCAATCCACCTAGCCTGCACATCTTTGAACTGTGGGAGGAAACCGGAGCACCCGGAGGAAACCCACGGAGACATGTGGAGAATGTATAAACTCCACACAGACGGTCACCCGAGGCTAGGATCTAACCCAGGTCCCTGGCGTTGTGAGATAACAGTGCTAAACCATTGAGCCACAACGCTGCCCACAATAGAGCCCATGTGACTTCAGCTTTTGTATCAGTTTGTCAACTGCTTTTTGTCATTTCTATAAATGATTTGGATGTAAATATCAGAGGTATGGTTGGTAAAACTGCAGATGACACCAAAATTGGAGGTGTAGTGGATGACATAGAAGATTACCTCAGAGTACAACAGAACCTTGATTAAATGGGCAGAGGAGTGGCGGATCGATTTTAATTTAGATAAATATGAGGTGCTACATTTTTGAAAGGCAAATCAAGGCAGGATGGTAAGGGTTGGGGGATGGTGCTGAACAAAGAGACCTTGGAGTGCAGGTTCATAGTTCCTTGAAACCAGAGTCACCGGTAGACAAGATAATAAAGGTACGCTTGCCTTTATTGGTCAGTGCATTGACTATAGGTGTTGCGAAGTCATGTTGGATCTGTACAGGACATGGTTAGACCACTTTTGGAATACTGTATGCAGTTCTGGTCTCCCTGCTATAGGAAGGATGTTGTGAAACTTGAAAGGGTTCAGAAAAGATTTCCAAGGATGTTGCCAGGGTTGGAGGGTTTGAGCTACAGGGAGAGGCTGAATAGGCTGGAACTATTTTCCCTGGAGTGTCAGAGGCTGAGGGGTGACCTTACAGAGGTTTACAAAATCATGAGGGGCATGGAAAGGGTGAATAACCAAGGTCTTTTCCCCCAGGGTAAGCGTGTCCAAAACTAGAGGGCATACGTTCAAGGTGAGAGCAGAAAGTTTTAAAAGGAACCTAAGGGGCAACTTTTTCACAGAGAGGGTGATGCATGGATGGAATGAGCTGCCAGAGGAAGTGTTGGAGGCTGGTACAATTACAACATTTAAAAGGCATTTGGATGGTTATATGAATAGGAAAGGTTTAGAGGGATATGGAACAAATGCTGGCAGATGAGACTGGATTAATTTAGGATATCTGGTCGGCGTGGACTATTTGGACTGAATGGTCTGTTTCTGTGCTATACAGCTCTATGCCTCTATGATGGTATGGAAGACCTTGTCAAAAGCTTTGCTAAAGTGCATACAGACGACATCTACCACCCTGCCGTCAATCAAACTTCTTTACCAGTTCCTCAAAGTTGAGAGATACTGAAGGAATGATGATGATTTGTCTGCAGAAGAGATAAGAGGATTAGAAACAATATCAGGAGGAGGCTCTTTGGCCCATCAAACTTGCCCTGCCATTCAACAAGATAATGATTGATCTGATCCAGGCTGCAAACCCCTGAAATGGAAGCCTGACTGGAAAGGATCATTGTTTGTTGTTGAACACAGATTACAGCCTCTACTGGGTCTGCTTTATAAGGGGCTCAGGAACTTGTCTGTTACCAAGAGAACTCATACTCCACAAACTGCACAGGACCGCCAATGGCAGTATATCCTTTCTTAAATGTGGGGGGCAAAACTGCACACAGTACTCCAGGTGTAGCTTCAACAAAACGTCCCTGTTTTTAACTCCAACACTGGAGCTATGAAGGCCAAAATACCATGTGCTTTATTGGACCGTGAGTTAGTTCTTTGAATAGGTAATGGGATCTATATAACAGTGTCACATGATACTTCACGGGCTTTTGGGGACAAAGTGACCTTTTTAAACAAATCCTTTGAACAATGTCCACATTGAATAAATTATGACCAGACAGACAGGATTTAAAAATGGGAATGTTGAGCTGGAATTGGAAGGGGGTGGTGCTGTCCTTCATGCAGCTGGACATGAACCATGCCTACCTGCAATTGTGACACAATCAGGAATCCCAGAAGCACGCTACCATTAATAAACATTTTCTCCAAGACTGCCATTTGGGGTATCATCAGCATGTCCCCTTTTCCAGTGGACAATGGAGATATGATGTGCTCATAATTGAGAAGACCAATAAGGACCACTTGGAGAAACTCACATCAACCTCACCTCGTACCCATGCAGGGCTATTTCTGTGGTTCTGACACTAAACTTTATCCGCTGAGGTAAACTGTGTCTCCTGCTTAGAGGAGACATTGGTGTTCCTGCTGCTGTTTCACCCTCCGCCCTACCTTGAGAATATCAGGTTTAAACTGGTGCAGAATCTTCTCTCCATCAGCAACTCTGCTGGAGCTGTCCCTGTAGTTGCATGTGGGAGGGTCCCATAATCGAACAGGGAGTGGGACAGTTTCCTATCAAGTAACACTGTAGGCTGCTTCTTTAAACCTGCCTTCAACGTTTGGACCGGTCTTTCCGCCAGACCATTTGATGATGGATGGTATGGAGCCGTCCTTATGTGCCAAATGCCATTTGACTTGAAGAAATACTCAAATTCTCTGCTGGTAAATGACTGTCCCATTGTCTGTGACCAATACTGCTGGGACTCTGTATGTTGCAAACGATGCCTGCAGCTTTCCAATCATCATCCTTGAGTTTGCCGAATGAATTCTACGCACATCCAACCACTTTGATTGGGCATCCACAAAGGCCAGGAACATTGAACCCATGAAAGGACCTGCATAGTCAACGTATAAATGAGTCCAGGATTCAGCCGGCCATTCCCACGAATGTGAGCGAGCTGCTGGCGGTACTTTCTGTCCTTGTTGGCACTCTGGGCACTGCCCCACCAATGCAGCTATGTCAGCATCCAATCCTGGCCACCAGACATAGCTTCTTGTCAACACATTCATTTTGGAAACCCCTGGATGACCCTGGTGGAGTTCGGCCAGTATCTGATGCTGACCTTCACTGGGGACAATCACTTTTGCTCCCTACAGTTATATGCCGTCCTCTATGGTGATCTGGTCTCAGTTCTGATTGTGATGGCCCTTCTGTTGCTCCCATCAATGTCAACTGTTTTAGTTTTGCCAGGACAGGATCTTGTTGTGTCCACAGTTGAACATTATCAGCGCTGACTGGAAGGGTGTCCAGGAGTTTAAAATCAGAATGGACTCTTCTAGGGGAGGCACCACTGGTGGAGTATCTGCCAGTGGGAGGCAGCTCAAGGCATCCATTTGGCCTCCTGGACCACCTCAATACAGCCCACCGCTGAATTCTACCAGAAGCTATGGGCAGCACGGCATTGTTTTCATTAATAGATCTAGCAGGTGTTTGTGGTCTGTTACTATTACAAACATACATCCATAAATATATCGGTAGAAATTTCTTACATGAAAGATGACTGCCAAACCTTCCTTCTCTACCTGGGCATATTTGCGTTCAGCATCAGTTAACGTCCAGGAAGCGTTATCAGGCATTCCTCTCCATTGGGCCACCGGTAATCCAACACTACCCTGATACCGTATGCAGAGGCACTGTATGTCAGCACCCCACCTCTCACTTCAGATCGCGATGGGCCAACACATTAGATGACAGTAGCTGCTTTTTCACTTCCCTAAAGGCTACTTCTTGGCTACGCGTCTATTTCCGAGGCTGACACTTTTCCATTAGCAGGTGTAAGGATGCCAAGATGGAGGCCACGTTACGTATGAATTTCCCATAATAATACACTAAACCAAGGAAAGACTGAGCTCCGGTACAGATGTGGGAACCAGGGCTCCTTTGGTCACCTGAACTTTATCCCGGTGTAACTCAATCTTGTTGACTGTCGCCCAAGTAGGTCACTTGAGGTGCCTGGAACACATTTTTCCCTTCTGAGGTTTTTGTTGCCTGGGAGAAACATTTAAACACGATGTTGAAGTTCTCCAAGTGCTCCTTATTGGTCTTCTCTGTTATTAGCACATCATATCTCCATTGTCCACTGGAAAAGGGAACATGCTGATGATACCCCAAATGGCAGTCTTGGAGAATATGAGATAACAAGGTGTAGAGCTGGATGAACACAGCAGGCCAAGCACCATCAGAGGAGCAGGAAGGCTGATGTTTTGGGCCTAGACCCTTCAGAATATGTCTATTAATTGTAGCGTGCTTCTGGGACTCCTGACTGTGTCACAGTTGCAGGTAGGCATGGCTCATGTCCAGCTGCATGAAGGACAGCACCGCCCCCTCCCACCAGTTTTGTGTACAAGTCCTCTGTGCGAGGGATTGGGTATTTATCCAACTGCAAAAAGCAGTTTACCATTTGTTTAAAATTCCCACAAAATGAAAATTGACTTGTCAGTCTTCACAATGAGGATGACCAGTGCCGCCGATTCTACAGACTGCATGGTTTGATGATTCCTTCCCATTTTAGCCTCCTGACTTATGCCTCTACTCTTCCCCTTCGAGCCTGCACCCCCATTCAATATGATCACGGCTGATCATGTAATCACAGTATCCCATTCCCAGCCTCTCCCCATACCCCTCGATCCCTTTTGTCTCAAGGGCCACATCCAACTCCCTCTTCAATATATTTAATGGACTGGCCCGAACAGCTTCCCATGGGAGAGAATTCCACAGGTTCACAACTCTCTGAGTGAAGAAATTCTTCCTCAGCTCAGTCCTGAATGGCTTATCCCTTACTTCCCCAACATCTGAAACATTCTTCCCACATCTAGCCTGTCCAATCCCAACAGGATTTTACATGTTTCTATGAGATCCCCCCTCATTCTTCCAAATTCCAGTGAATACAAGCCCAGTCGATCCGGTCTTTCCTCATATGTCAGTCCTGCCATCCCGGGAATCTGTCTGGTGAACATTCGCTGGTCTCTCTCAATAGCAACAATGTCCTTCTTCATACTGTGAGACCAAAACAGCACACAATACTCAAGGCATGGCCTCACCAAGGCCCTGTATAACTGCAACAGGACATTCCTTACTCCGATACTCAAATTCTCTCGCTATGAAGGCCACATGCCATTAGCTTTCCTCACCACCTGCTGCACCTGCATACCAACCTTCAGCGACTGTTCCACCATGGCACCCAGGTCTCGTTGCAACTCACCTTCTCCTAAACTGCCACCATTTAGATAATAATCTGCCTTCCCCTGGTTTTGGGACCAAAGTGGGTAACCTCACATTTATCCACAGTATATTGTATTTGCCAGGTATTTACCCTCTCAGCCAGTCTGTCCAAGTCACCCTGCAGCCTCTGAGCATCCTCCTCACAGCACACACTGCCACCCAG
>NW_025971840.1:0-10205 GCF_021869965.1 Rhincodon typus
GAAGTGTATGAACTGTTCGAGCTCCTCGTGGGAGCACGAGGCGGCACTGATACAGTCATCAATGTAACGGAGGAAGAGGTGGGGTTTAGGGCCGGTGTAGGTACGGAAGAGGGATTGTTCCACGTAACCTACAAAAAGCCCAGTTCATATTCAGAGACTGACTGGTTTATCTTTTGTTTTACTTGGTACCAACATTTCATTCTACAGCACGTGGTTTCATTTGAAGCTTTTATCATACATTACAAAATAAAGATATTTAGTGAGAACAAAAGGCTATCACCCTCCACATGATCCCTAACATTAAACAACCATCCTGTGACTGAAGCAACTGAAAACGTTGGAAACGTTCAGCAGGTCGGACAGCATTTCTAAATATATCACAACAGACATATCATCTCTGAAACTTTCCTCAGTCCTGGAACTGTGCCATATAAAATGACAATATTTACTTCTGGTTTAAGAAAAATAATTCCTTCTTAACAGAAAAGGGAACACATAATATTGTTGTATCACAGCTAGTGTGTAACATGCTCATCACTATATTCAAATATTGACATTGTAGACTTGCTCGCCGAGCCGGTGTGTTTGATTTCAAATGTTTTGTCACCCTGCTGGGTAGTATCGTCAGTACACCTCCGGTGAAGTGTTGATGTTCTGTCCCACTTGTTATTTATATGCCTTGGTTTGTAGGGGTGGTTGGTACCACTTCCAGCTCGGTTTCTTAGTGGTTTGAATTAGACCCTGTGTACAATGTGTTTATTGATGGAGTTCCAGTTAGAATACCAGGCCTCCAGGAATTCCCTGCTGTGTCTCTGTTTGACTTGTGTGATTATGGATGGGTTGTCCCAGTTAGATTCATATCCCTCGTTGTCAGTGTGGACTGAGACCAGTGAGAGTTGGTCGTGTCTCTTGGTGTATAGTTGGTGTTCGTGTATCTGTATTGTCAGTTTTCTCCCGGTTTGGCCTATGCAGTGTTTCTCACAATCCTTGCCTGGTAATTTGTATATTACACTGGTTTTGCTGGTTTTGGCTATGGGATCCTGTACAGTCATCAGTAGTAAATAACAAGTGGGACAGAACACTAACGCTTCACCGGCGGCACACTGACGATGTTACCTAACAAGGTGACGAAACATTTGCAACCAAACCCATCAGCTCAGTGAGCATGTCTACAATCTATAATCCACAACTTGAGCTACAAATCTTCTCAAAAACTTTATCTTCAATTATTCACTCAGGCCCCTTAGACAGCACTTTCCAAATCCATAACCACTGCCACCTAGAAAGACACCACCACTTGCAAGTTCCCCTCCAAGCCTACAAAAGTTAGGTGCTTGGTTGTGACCAGTACAGACTCAATGAGCCAAAGGGTCTTTTACTTTGCTGTGGGCATCTATGACTCTAAGTCACTAAGTGATATAGAAATGTATCGCCGTTCCTTCCTTGTTGAAAGGAGTTAAATTGACTCCTTTGCTGACACATCCTATAATTTTATAAAATATTTCCAGGTGGAGCTTGTGAAAATCAGCTGTTACTATCTTTCATAAAGCATGGTTCATACTGTCGAGGTCTCTTATTAATCCAGTTCAAAAATTAAATCCCTGGACATGATAGTGTGATATTACAAGGCACTGATTAGAAAAAAAATTAACTGTTTCAGCTATCGTAAGAGCTTTCAAAATCTTATGAAACTTTATTGAAAAGCTATTAAACTCTTAACAATCTTTGCTTCTTATTCACATATTTTCTTTTCTCTTTTTCAGTCACATTTCTGCTCATTTACAGTGATGACCCTTTAATATTTGAACTATTTGACCATTGTTCAGATGTGAATTGTTAGCAGTAAGACTTACAAACTCAGCGTGAATCAGATTTGAGGCCAGGCTTGTCCTTACACAATACATTAGTGATGTGACCGCAGTCAGGAAACTGGCAACTGTTTTCTACGACAGTAAAATATCTGGAAATGTGTCAAACAATGACCATGAATCCATTGTCGATTGTTGGAAAAACCCATCTGGTTCACTAATGTCCTTTAGGGAAGGAAACTGCCATCCTTACTTGGTCGGGCCTACATGTGACTCCAGCCCCACAACAATGTGGTTGACTCTTAACTGCCCTCTGGGCAATTAGGGAGGGGCAATAAATGCTGCCTAGCCAGTGACGCCCTCATCCCGTGAATGAATAAAAAGAAAGATTAAAAACTATAGAAGGACAGCTCTATACCATCGATTATCCAATGGCCTGGCAGAGACATCAGTCCAAGCTTTGAAGGCAGGCTTGAAGAAACACCTACAGCCTCGCTCAATACCAAGCTGTCCCGATTCCTGTTTGATTATAGGACCACCCCACACACAACTCCAGAGAAAGCACTGGCAGAGTTACTATTGGGGAGAAGACTCTGCAACAGGTTAAACCTGATCCTCCCAGACCTGGTGGGGTGTGTGTGAAATGGGAAGCAACTCTGTGAAGCAACAGAGACAGTTTACCCCAGGGGATGGAGTTTGGTGTAGGAACCGCGGGAACGGCCCTGCATGGGTTATAGGCATGGTTGATGCAAGGTCGGGTCCTGTGATGTATAAATTTCGGGTCCGTCTGTGAGTCCTACATAAGTACACGAACCATTATGAGTTCTACAAACTCGCAAACGGTGTGGGAGCACAATGTGCCCTGCCCCATTGAAACAGTCAGAAAGGCTGTTGGAATCCATGGGTTCACCCTCTCTGTTAAGCATTGGTGGGACTTCTGAATCGAGATGGACATGACAGTTGTGGCTGCGTTGATGTCTTTGTTGGCGGAAGAAAAGAGTGAATTCCTACCGAGATGCTCTGGGCACAAGAGGTGAGCTCCTCTGCTTTACATGCTGTCTGTAACAGATGCTGAATTGGAGGAATCTGACCCAGTGTTAAAACACCACATGTCCTCAGACTCAGAGGGGAAGGGATCTAGTGATTGTAATGCAGTCAGCTGGGGTGGGCCTCGTATAATATGAGTTCTCTGATTGGGGCTGGTCATCTGGTCCAAGCAGGGAGCCCTGGCTGACAGGTATAGACAGGAGTGTCAGGGATTCTGCTCACTCTGAGAGCTGGCTCTGAGGGAGTGGAATCCGTGCCAAGAACTCTGATTGTGTAAATAAAGGATGATTTGGTAATGGGATACCAGCCTCTGTGGAGTTATTTCAGACACCATTTATGGCACCTCACGTTTTTATTTATGTCACTTGTGGGGCTTGGGCATCTCTATCGGGCCCAATATTTATTGACCATTCCTAGTTGCCCCTTGAGAAGGTGGTGATGAGCTGCCTTCTTGAATCACCGTAAAGATGCTGTCAGTAAGTCTTATCAATGGAAAAGGTTTTCATTCCCTGAATGCCTAAATAGGGGATGATTTGGACCCCACCTTTCTGCATGTTATGAGGCAGTAACCATGCTGCATCAATTTTCCACACTTCATCGCTCAGCTCGTGCAATATGACAGATATAGGAGACCAAACTTACAAACATCTTCCTCAGCTTCGGTCTTTTCAGATTCAGAGATTATTTGAAGGCTTCTAATTGCTGTGATCTTCACTGCAGAACAGACCATTGGAAGTATTAAGTTCTGTTTCTAATGCCTGGAAACTCCAGTGAGTTTTGCAGTACAATCTAACAAAGTTTTCCAGAACATATCCTTCAAAAGCTGGGAATTCTAGATGGAATGAGTTGTGTTACGTTTCACAGGTAATATGCAATTTACCTTAAAGAGACATGTTCTTGACATCATTACCATATGACCTAACCAATGAATGAATGAATTCCCATGAATGAATTAAAAATAATGAAATGTTGAGGAAAATGTTTTCAGTTGTTTCAGCGGCGGGAGTCCAGGAGAAAGCGCGAGGGCAGCCTGGGAAGGTAAGCTTCCACCTGATAAATTTGGGAGTTAACTAATACCTGAGACACAACCCACACAATGTCTCCCACCCTTCCACCTCCTCTGACCTAATAATAACGACTAAGTGTAGTGAGCAGGTAAGCTATTTGCATTTTCTTTTCCTCCTCTCTTTGTTATCTTTCGGGGTGGTCACCTAGACGCCAAATCCTCTGGGAACGGGTTGGAAGGCAAAGCCGGAATCTGAGTATATAACAGGGTAAACTTACTGGTGCAGCGAACACTGCGAAACTAAAAAAAAACTAATTAATTTTAAATAATTAACTAAGTAGAGATGGCAGGCCAGGTGATGTGTTGTAGCTGTATGATGTGGGAGCTAGCTGATCCCATTGAGAATGGCAGTGACCACATCTGCAGCAAGTGTTGGCTGCTTGAGGAGCTCCGGCCCAAAATTGATGAGCTGGAATCCGAACTCCAAACACTGCGGCACATCCGGGAGGGGGAGAAATACCTGGATGCTGTGTTCCAGGAGGCAGTCACACCTGGTAGATTAACTAATGTTAACTCAATCGGCGGGCAGGGATAGCAGTGTGTGACTGCGAGTGAGGCAGGTAGAGGGACCCTGCAGACAGGAACACAGGAGCCATAGCCCATGACATTGTCCCACAGGTATGAGGCACTTGCTCCCTGCGTGGAAGAGGAACAGGGCTGCAGGAAGGATGAGTCAACTGGCCATGGCACCATGGTCCAGGGGGCCATTCAAGAGGGGGGAGCAAAAAGACAGATTGTAGTTGTAGGGGATTCCATCATCGGGGGATAGACAGTATCCTTTGCAAGCAGGATAGAGAGTCCCGCATGGTGTGTTGCCTGCCCCGTGCCAGGGTGCAAGACATCTCTGACCAGCTTGAGAGGATGCTAGAGAGGGAGGGGGAGGATCCAGTTGTTGTGGTCCATGTAGGTACCAACAACATAGGCAGGACTAGGAAAAAAGATCTGTTTCGGGATTATGAAAAGCTGGGAACAAAATTAAAAAACAGGTCTTCAAGGGTCATAATCTCTGGATTGCTGCCCGAGCCACGTGCAAATTGGCTTAGGGAGGTGAGGATCAGGGAAGTAAACACTGGCTAAAAGAGTGGTGTGGGAAAGAGGATTTCCTTTTCATGAGGCACTGGCATCAGTTCTGGGACAGGAGGGATCTATACCGCTGGGATGGACTCCACCTGAGCAGGGCTGGGTCCAGTGTTCTGGAGAAAAGTGTAAATAGGGTGCTCAATAGGACTTTAAACTAGTAAGTAGGGGGGAAGGGAGAAGCGAGCGTAGAGGGAGAATAACAATTAATGTAAGGCAAAGCAGCAGGTTAGCAGGTGACGAGGAAGTTTCAACTCCATTGAAAATTAGGAAAAAAGTTAAAGGGAAGGAGAACTCAAGAGCTGTTAGTAATGGAGGTAATAGGACCCAAAAAGAAGGTGCAAAAACTGACATAAGGGCACTTTATCTGAATGCTTGGAGCATTCGAAACAAGGTGGATGAGTTGACGGTGCAAATCATGGCAAATGGGTATGATTTAGTGGCCATTACAGAGACATGGTTACAGGATGGTCATGACTGGGAGTTAAATATCCAGGGGTATCAAACTGTTCGGAAGGACAGACAGGAAGGTAAGGGAGGTGGTGTTGCTCTGATTTTTAAGGATGATATCAGGGCGGTAGTGAGAGATGATATAGGTTCTACTGAACAAAAGGTTGAATCCATTTGGGTGGAAATTAGGAATGGCAGGGAGAAGAAGTCACTGATAGGTGTGGTCTATAGGCCACCAAATAATGACATCGTGGTGGGGCAGGCAATAAACATAGAAATAATTAATGCATGTAAAAATGGTACAGCAATTATCATGGGGGATTTTAATCTACACATCGATTGGTCAAACCAGGTCGGTCATGGCAGCCTTGAGGAGGGGTTCGTAGAATGCATCCGCGATAATTCCCTTGAACAATATGTAATGGAACCTACGAGGGAGCAAGCTATCCTAGATCTAGTCCTGTGTAATGAGTCAGGAATAATTAATGATCTCACAGTTAGGGATCCTCTCGGAAGAAGTGATCACAGTATGGTCGAATTTAAAATACAGATGGAGTGTGAGAAGGTTAAATCCAGTACCTATGTCCTGTGCTTAAACAAAGGAGACTATGAAGGAATGAGGGAGGAGTTAACTAAGGTAGAATGGGAGCAAAAACTTTATGGTGAGTCAATTGAGGAACAGTGGAGGGCTTTCAAAACAATTTTTCACAGTGCTCAGCAGAGGTATATTCCAGTGATAAGGAAGAACTGTAGGAAAAGAGAGAGCCAGCCATGGATGTCTAAGGAAATAAAGGAAAGTATCAGATTGAAAAAAAAACACATACAAAAAAACAAAGAGAAGTGGGAGACAACAAGGTGCAGAGCTGGATGAACACAGCAGGCCAAGCAGAAACTAGTAGATTGGGAAATCTTTAAAGGCCAACAGAAAGCCACAAAAAAAGTTATAAAGAAAAGTAAGATAGATTATGAGAGTAAACTAGCTCAGAATATAAAAACAGGCAGTTTCTATAAGTTTCTATAAATATGTAAATCGTAAAAGAGTGGCGAAGGTAAACATTGGTCCTTTAGAGGATGAGAAGGCCAATTTAATAACTGGGAATGAGGAAATAGCCGAGACATTAAACAGTTATTTCGCGTCGGTCTTCACAGTGGAAGACACAAGTAACATGCCGAAACTAATGGCAAGAAGGTTCTAGCAGGTGAGGACATAGAAACTATCATTATCACTAAGGAGGCAGTGCTGGGCAAGCTAATGGGGCTAAAGGTAGACAAGTCTCCTGGCCCTGATGAAATGCTTCCCAGGGTACTAAAAGAGGTGATGGGGGAAATAGCAAATGCACTAGTAATTATTTACCAAAATTCACTGGACTCTGGGGTGGTTCCCGCAGATTGGAAAACAGCAAATGTGACGCCACTGTTTAAAAAAGGAAGTAGACAAAAAGCAGGTAACTATAGGCCAGTTAGCTTAACTTCGGTAGTGGGGAAAATGCTTGAATCTATCATTAAGGAAGAAATAGCAAGACATCTAGATATAAATTGTCACATTGGGAACACCCAGCATGGGTTCATGAAGGGTAGGTCATGTTTAACTAATTTGGTGGAATTCTTTGAGGACATTACTTGCATGGTGGATAATGGGGAACCTGTGGATGTGGTGTATCTGGATTTCCAGAAGGCATTTGACAAGGTGCCATACCAAAGGCTGCTACATAGGATAAAGTTGCACGGTATTACAGATAATGTATTGGCATGGAAAGAGGATTGGTTGACCAGTAGAAAGCAAAGAGTAGGGGTAAATGGGTGTTTTTCTGGTTGGCGGTCAGTGGCTGGTGGTGTGCCTCGGATCAGTGTTGGGACCGCAATTGTTTACAATTTACATAGCTGATTTGGAGTTGGGGACTAAGTGTGGTGTGTCAAAATTTGCAGATGACACTAAGGTGAGTGGTAGAGCAAAGTGTGCAGAAGACACTGAAAGTCTGCAGAGGGATATAGATAGTCTAAGTGAGTGGGCAAAGGTCTGGCAGATGGAGTACAATGTTGATAAGTGTGAGGTCATCCATTTTGGTAGGAATAACAGCAAAATGGACTATGTTTTAAAAGGTAAAAAATTGCAGCACGCTGCTGTGCAGAGGGACTTGGGTGTCCTTGTGCATGAATCACTGAAGGTGGGATTGCAGGTGCAGCAGGTAATTAAAAAGGCAAATGAAATTTTGTCTGTCGTTGCTCGAGGGATGGAGTTTAAAAACAGGGAGGCTATGCTGCAGCTGTATAGGGTCCTGGTGAGGCCACACTTGGAGTACTGTGTGCAGTTTTGGTCTCCTTACTTGAGAAGAGATATACTAGCACTGGAGGGGGTGCAGAGGAGATTCACTCGGTTGATTCCAGAGTTGAGGGGGTTGGATTATGAGGAGAGACTGAGTAGGCTGGGATTATACTCATTGGAATTCAGAAGAATGAGGGGAGATCTTATAGAAACATATAAGATTATGAAGGGAATAGGTAAGGTGGAGGCAGGGAGGTTGTTTCCGCTAGCAGGTGAAACTAGGACTAGAGGGCATCGCCTCAAAATAAAGGGAAACAGATGTAGGACTGAGGTCAGGAGGAACTTCTTCACCCAAAGGGTTGTCAATCTGTGGAATTCCCTGCCCAGTGAAGCAGTTGAAGCTACCTCGCTGAATGTGTTTATGGCAAGGCTAGATAAATTTTTGAACAGTAAAGGAATTAAGGGTTATGGTGAGTGGGCGGGTAAGTGGAGCTGAGTCTCAAAAAGATCAGCCATGATCTTATTAAATGGCAGGGCAGGCTCAATGGGCCGGATGGCCTACTCCTGCTTCTAGTTCTTATGTTCTTATGTCCTCAGTTGCTCAGAACTAGCTCAGCCGTGCTGGTGCCTGTGAAATATGTATGTAGATATCAAGCTGTAATAAACATCTAATGAATCTTGTAGAGCTATTTGACTCATGTTTATTTCACGTGTTATAGGAGCCAACATGAATACTGTCACACTAGGCACAGACACCTTGCTGAGTTCATCACTATATCGATGGCAGATCATGAAGGCAGAACTGATGTTGTTTCAACAAACTGTTGTTTCCCACATCCTAGATCTTTTGGCAATGCAGACACCGAAGAGGAAGAAGTGCCTATTCAAAGCCATGCAGGATAGCAGCCATGGGCTCAGACACCTCGCTGCCAATGGAGATAACACAGTGTGGAGCTGGAGGAACACAGCAGGCCAGGCAGCATCAGAGGAGCAGGAAAGCTGATGTTTCGGGTCTGGACCCTTCTTCAGATTTCTGAAGAAAGGAGGGGTCCAAATCAGATTTCTGAAGAAGGGGCCCGACCCAAAACATCAACTCCTTCAGCCCATTGGATCTATACTGGCAAAAGAGAAACCCCATCACTGCACCGTCTACAGGGTATGTCTACACTAGTCCCACTTTCCCGCACTAGGCCCATAGCCTTAAATGTTATGACATTTCAATTGCTCATCCAAGTACTTTTTAAAGGTTGTGAGGTTTCCTGCCTCAACTACCCTCCCAGGCAGTGTATTCCTGACCCCCACCGCCCTCTGGCTGAAAAATATTTTGCTCGAGTCCCCTCTAAACCTGTCATAGAATAGAATTAAAGAATCTCTACAACACAGTTCAGCCCATTGAGTGTGCCCCAACCTTCCAAAGAACCTTCCCACCCAGACGCAGCCCCAGCCCCCTACCCTGTTCCATAACCCTGCATTCAGCCTGGCTAATGCACCTAACCTTCCCAACATTAGATTTCATCTTAAAATGATGCACCCTTATTATTGACCCTTAAACTGAAGGGAACAGCTGCTTTCTATCCAACCTGACAATGGTCCTCATAATTTTATCCACCTATATCAGTCCCTTCTCCACTTTCTTTGCTCTAAGGAAAACAACCCGAGCTTATCCGGCCTCTCTTCATCACTAAACTACTCCATCCCAGGCAACATGTCCTCTGCACCCCCTGCAGGATGATCCTTCCTGCACACAGTGCTCCAGCTGTGACCTGACCAAAGTCCTGTACAGCTCAACATCACCCCCCTGCTATTATAATCTGTACCAAGACTGAGAAAGGCAAGTGTCCCTTATGCCTTCTTAGCCACACTATTAACCAGGGATCTGTGGAGAAGCATGTGAAAGGTCCTGCCTTTCATTGAACACTCCCTTGTCTTGTTCCTTCTTCCAAAGTGAATCACCTCACACTTTTAAGGGTTAAATTCCATCTGCCACTGATGTGTCCATCTGACATTTGACTCTCTGTCATTTCCCCTGATTTTGTCACTTAACATCTTTCAAATGGCGTTGAATTGATTGAATTCTTCATTCATGAAGCAAGTGTCATTAACATGATAGACAACAAGGTGCAGGGCTGGATGAACACAGCAGGCCAAGCAGCATCATAGGAGCAGAGAGGCTGACGTTTCGGGCCTAGACCCTTCATCAGAAAAGGGGGAGGGGAAGGGGGTTTTGAAATAAATAGGGAGAGAGTGGGAGGCGGATAGAAGAGGGATAGAGGAGAGGATAGGTGGAGAGGAAACAAACAGGTCGAAGAGGCGGGGATGGGGCCAGGAAAGGTGAGTGTAGGTAGGGAGTTAGGAAGGGGATAGGTCAGTCCAGGGAGGACGGATAGGTCAAGGGGGCGGGATGAGGTTGGTCGGTAGGAGATGGAGGTGCGGCTTGAGGTGGGAGGAGGGGATAGGTCAGTCCAGGGAGGACGGACAGGTCAAGGGGGCGGGA